>NC_056748.1:798366864-798646864 GCF_019279795.1 Protopterus annectens
CTGTCAGAATTCAAAAGAAAGGAAATAGGGTGGTCAGTGGGATGGAGGGACTATGCTACAGGAAAAGGCTGAGGAAACTAGAAATCTTATCAATGGAGGACAGAAGAGCTAATCAAGACATGGCTTCAGTTCATAAGATAATAAAGAAGACTAGGAGAGAATAGCACATAATAAGAATGATGGGGGCAGAAGAGATCACCAGATACAAATAAAGAAGAGACTCGTTTTAACAAAAAACTAAGAAAATACTACTTCACAGAGAGGGAGTGGAAGAAGTATATATTGGGTTGCCAGAATAGGTATTTAGGAAAAGTAAAATGGATTCCTTTAAGAAAATAAAGGATATGTGTAGGAAAGGGGAAGCAAGAAGACAGGGGCAGCTACAAGGTGCTTTCTGTATACATCAAGAAGACTAAAAACTCATTTTCATTTCATCTATAATTACAAAACATTGTCACAAATGAAAAATAAATTAAAATCTGCACAATATTTATTGAAATGGCACAATTTTAGCCACAGAAAAGCACTCTAGATAGTGAGTTATTACATGATAACTAGACTTATCAGATGTTTGAATGGATAGTTACAGCATATGCCTCAACTTATATAATATGGGCTGTTTTATCCCTGTAATATGCAATCTGTCATGTCTTATAAGTCCCTAAGTAAGTACTAGGCTAGCTGCCTTTGCTATCCTAGCTAAGTTCCCTTTTTGTGCTCAAATTAACTTGTCCCATTTGGTTAGAGACTGGTCTTTCCCATCCTGAGTTTGATAATTATATACTGCCCCTATTGAGAATAATTGGGACCATACCATGGATAACTGAGGGAACCAATGCATGGGATAAATCATTTAGGAGCTGTCTCTATCCATTAGTAGTACAGGGGGTAGTCCTGGGGTAAATTATCTGTTTCCCATCCATAGATCCATGTTGCACTTGAATATGGACAGGGATAAACTTTGTGGATAGGGAGTCTGTTCCAGAGCAGGAGAAATGATGGCCTTTCTTACTCCTCTATCTAGGTTCATTTATCGGCTATTTCAACATGTCTGCCCAAGGATCCTCCTCTTTCAATGCATTCTCACGTCACAGTATTTTTGAAAGGGATTTTGTATAAGAGGTCTGCAAGAAAATCAGTGGCCTCTCCTTGGGATCTTAATTTTGTGTTAGAGAAGCTATCACAGGCTCCATTTGAATTAGCTAACCTGGTTGACTTGAGGTTCTTAACATGGAAAACAGTTTTAATGATTGCTCTGACCTCTGCGAGAAGTGTATCTGAGTTGCAAGCTCTTATAGTGAGTCAACCCTATCTTTTTTCATCAGACAGGGTTTCTTTGAGAACTAACGCTTATTTTAGGTCTAAAGTGGTATCTGAGTTTCCTTTATGCCAAGCTATCCATCTTCCCATTTTCTTTCCTGACCCTCTAAAAATGGAGAAGAATGGACACTCCATACTTTGGGTGTCCATAGACAACTCAGGTACTATCCTGACAGAACTAAATCCTTCAGACAATTGTTCCTTTCTTATGAAGATAAGAAGAAGAAACAACCTGTGTCAAAACAGACTGTTTCCAAATGGTTGGCTAAGGCTACACTCACCATAACAAAACAATTCCAGGTAGAGTCAAGGCCCACTCTGCCAGGGCCTTGGCTTCATTTATGGCTTTTTGGCACGAGTTGGATTCTAGAATTATTCTAGAAGCTGCAACTTGGCCCTCTGTACATAGTTTTACAAAGCACTACGAACTTGATTCTTTTTTTAGGTCTAGATTAGGCTTGCTTGGACCATTCTCCAGGGGTTCCTAGACTCTTCTTTTTCCACCTCTCAAATGTAGTAGGCTAGAGTAATCTACCTATATTGCTAAGGCTACTGCAGCAGTGATGAATACGATGAACATACTAGAGTTGTGTAAGTACACTTACCATAACAGTAGATATTCAAGTGATCACTGCTACAGTAGCTGCTCCCTCCCTCCATCCCACTTGCTTTTGATGTGTTGTTTATGCCAGGGTGTGAACATTTATCTTCTGTTTTTTGTTCCATTGGCCTCTCAGGGCTCAGTCTCATTCATTCTGTTGACAGAAAAGCTCTGAAGGGCTTAGCTCCCAAACATGTCTTGTTTGTTAGCTCAGCTCGAGCTGAATGACAGTTTGGGCAAATGGAAGGTGTCCTAAAACTTTGGAAGTACATATTTTTATAGCTAAAGTTTCTAAAACCTGGAAACTCACACTGCAAATAGGACATCTTAGTGGATCTTACCAAGTGAGAGATGTTGCCGATCTCAAAAGGCTCTACCATGGTGATGCATACTAAGAGAAGATGAGGCAGTCTGTAACACTTACCAGTTGTGCTAAATGCAAAACTCACTTCTTTTCCATATTATTATGATCTAATTTTTGTAAACCTTTTTTGTTTGTTTTTCTTTTTGTTTGTCAATTTTTTTAAGTAGCATATTCTATTTTCACTCCAAGCGCTGAGTTTGGTCTTTTTGTATCACTTTGATAGTCTTTCTATTACATTTTGATTTTAATATAATTTATTCATATTAATTTCTAACTTAAAAGTGGATGTCTTTGTAAAACTGATAACAGACCTTTATATTTTATTAACATTCTTTATCAAATTTCTTTTTGTTATTTTCAGCAGCAGTTAGAAAAGAAGAAAATATTTCTCCAAATAACTCCATCAAACAATACATACAGATTTTTTGAATATGAATTGTAGTAACAGAATTTTTATAAACATGAGAAGAACAATGCCTATAATGTTTTCTGTCTGAGTGGGAAACCATTTCACTGCTTAAACTTGTTTCTTTTCTTTTCTTGTTGTTTCTCTACTCTAATGGGCAACCTACCTCATGTTTTAGATAGCAGAAATGCTGCATTGAATACTGGCTGTCACTTCAGAATATTACCTTGCAACCATACAGACCTAGAATAAATGCAATGAATGAATAATTCTGCATGTAAATCAACAAACAATTGTACTATACCTACCAAAGGTAAATCTATTCACAGGAATGGCTATCAGATGCTTACAAAAGCTGCTAGCTGTGCAGCCTGATTAGTTTAAATAAATAGTGCTGACAATATGACTATACGTAAACTTAAACTACACCCACCTTGGCATTTTCCTTTTTTGTTTCATCCAAACACTGTTCACAAGTGACTTGTCTTAAAACAGTTGACGTCTAATAATGATAAAGCCACCAAATTTTACTGAACTGATTTATGAAAGCTGTAATTTAGACTGTTAGTACAAGAAGATTTCTGTGTTTTTTGCCTGGAAGCTAAGTTTCCCTTTGTACTGTGCTGGTTTGGTGGATGAACCTTGAGTTGGTTTCATGCTGCTGCTGTTAGTGAAGCCAGTGAAATTCCAAAAACACTCCTTCTCTTCCTGCTCTCCCCTCCCCCAAGCACCTTCAAATGTTTACCTGTCCAGCTCCGTCATATCCTGGCTGTTACAAGACTTGGTTACTTAGCAAAGGAGAAACACACACATGCATAAAAAAATAAATAAATAAATAAAAACGCCAGAGCAGGGAATAGAGTGTGTATCTATTTACACAACAGCCTTAACGAAAGTATCTACTACAGATAAGGTACAGTAACTAGTGTTGCAATAAATACATGGAGAGGTACGCTATTACTATCCAAAGGTACTACCTAATACTGATTTATGATACAGGTACAGTTTATATATTAATACTTGTTGCTTTCTGGGTTTTTTTGTGCTAAAATATTTCTGTTCAGTTAGCTGAAATGTTTTTACTTTTAACTTCAAACCTTTAAGAGAAATAAACAAAGTGAGCTTTCTATAATACGGTAATATGAGAACTGCTAGCCCAATATATTTCCATAGCATGCTATATTTCTAGGAAATAAATATCAACAACAAATTGCATATTTTGTATATCAGTATTCTCTTATAGTGGTATATTTCTTTAACTATTTGGTTAAAAAATAAAGAAAGAAAATAAATAAATATTTGATTAAATAAATAAATACATAAAGCAGTAGGATTATAAAAAATAACTCTCCTATACTGAAGAGCAGCTCCTGTTGCTGTTAGGAAATTTTTCAGATCATAATAGAATACCTAGCATGCATATAATTTTAATATCTTTTTCACATCTCCCTTGAACTAATTTATTAGTAAGGGCATTTCAAGTGTGATAAGACAACACAGAAGCACAGACATTGGCATCTGACAAGGAATTTTTTTGTTCATTCTCTGAACTGTGAGTTTTCCAGTCTGTTAAAATGTTATAGAACCTAGTTAACAAATAGACTATTCCTATAAACCCCCAAAGAATTAATATTGCCTAATACATTCTTGAATTTTCTCTGTTTTTGTTTGATAACGTTCCATGTTAAGCTGTCTTATAACTCCACCACCTTTGAATAATACCTCCTTATCCACCATCTACTCTTAGACTAAGCCTTCTTGTAACTATCAGTTTTTTTAAATAATGTCTTTTTGAGAGCAGTTTTCTTCTTTTGCCCATTTACCTCTGTATCTTAGTATTTTATTTCCTTTCATACATTTGTAGTGTTGCCTTCTTGATTAATTTGCATGATTTCTATGGTATCATTCTCATAGGTTCATAGGTTCATAGATTAGTACTAGGCTAACTGCCCTTGCAAGCCATTTTAAGCCTAGCTAATTATCCCTTGTGAGACTCCAACCCTGCACCTTGTGTTTGTAAGGCAAACACCTTAACCATTAGGCCACCCTCCCAACCAATCTCTCTGCTATTACTCTGATGTCAAATATTTAAGACACAAATCTGTCTCAGAATCTGTTTATACTAAAGTACAGTGCATCTGATTAACTGCACATCTTCCTAACTGGGGTAATTGGATATGCAGTGTCTCATCTTAGTATTGCTACACTCACCATCCCACTAGTATACAACCAATGCTTAACCAAAGCTGTAATCACCAAAGGCAGACAGCACCAGGCAAACAACTAGCCTTCAAAGAAATATTATACACTGTAGATGTCAGTGACACGACCATAGCTCTCAAACTTCCTTTTCTGAAATGAGAAACACTAGCCCTCATAATTTGGAACAAATGGGCAAAATGTGGAACACACTAACAGCTTACTAACAAGTTAATCTAGGAAGGTCATAGGATGGTTCAAGTATGCTGGTTTTACTTATAAAACATATCTTTTAATGACATGATATGATTCTTTTCTATTTACTATGGATATCAGTTAAATTCCTAACACTGATTAGGTGACAGAGCCTTTCAATGTGGAACTTCGAGGAACATGAACTTTTTAAGACCCTGAATGAGGTACATTCCTCATAATGAGATACACTTGAGAGGTATGGACGCAACAGGTAGCACACTCATCTTTAGTGTAAAAGGCTGCGGATTCTTTTCATGCACCAGGTAATAAGATTGCTGATACTGCAGGACACCATAAGTGTGTGTGTGTGTGTATGGGGGGGGGGGGGTTGCATTCCTGAGTGTGTCATCATCCAGATAAGGCATTAAGCTGAGAACTATCTGCTTGAGTTGGTAGTAGCTCAGGCAGATGTAAAAGATCCCATGGCACCTATCAAAAAGAGTAGGTGTTCTTTAATGTGAAAACATTATTTACAAAATCATATTGCAATATATATACATATTTACATTTACATGAGATTTACATAAACCACAGACTTGCCCCCCATTCTTGTACGCACAACCATTTTATTTTTTCAACATCTCCTCAAGACTCTAAATGTTATTAAATAGAACTTCATTAAGTCTTGCATTCTGTATTTCCTGTATTTTACAAAATACATTTTTATCATATTTCTCATTTTTTCTCTCCCTGTAATGTCGATATAAAAATCATATTCATATTTAAATTAAAAAAAAATGTAAAAGCAGTTGTATGTTTTCCAGTAACTTTTTTATATATTTCTTGCCATACTTTTTAACATATCTCACAATAAAAATCTTGTTCAGAAGTTAGTACGTTTGCAATATAAACATAGCCTGTCTTCATTTCTCATGTACAACATTCTTCCCTTGACAGTTAACGTATCAGTGGTTAATCTCCTTATAAGATCATGCTACACATCCATACTCTTTAATCACTTTTTACTTCTTTTAATACCAATTACAATCTCATTTGTCAGATTTTCCCAGGGACTAATATGATAATATTTTCTCATCACATTTTTACAGTTTTTTTTCTTTCATCTTCAGTCACCCCAATATCTAGTTTCCATAACAAAAACTTATCGTTAAACTCCTTCGTATATCTGAAAAGTACAGGAAGTGCCCCAGTGCCCTTGTCAAATTTCTTCTAATAGTATAAATACCTCCTCTGGTCTCCTCTGAAAAGCGGCCACTAGACTAATCAGACTAACCCAGTCAGGAGAAGGTTAAATAAAATAAATAAATGTATACCTGTAGTGCATGAAAAATGTAGCTACAGAAATGCATATAACACTATCTTGGGTATTGAAAAGCCCTTCAATAAAAGTGAATACCCAAGTCATAGACGTACAGACAGTATGAATCAACACGGTCAGATAAATCATGTAAACTGCCTTTTATAGTATGGCCAGTTATAATTGCAGTTCAACGTGTGACTGCAGGAAATGAAGAAACATACAGGAAAGAAATACTGGGATAACAAATAAGCATAAAAATTTAGAAACCCAGCAGCATTTTTATGACAAAAATAGGTCAGCTGCAGATCCATTACTGAAAACACAAATTTTTATTAGGCTCTAAAACACATAAACACATGTAAACTCGCACGCACACACACGTGCACACACACATTTAAACTAAGTATTGCATTATTTGTAGCTTTAATATTTCTTTTTCATTAAACATGAAACTCTTTTTCTACCTTTTCCTGTAGTATTAAGTAAGCAGTTAATATACACCGAGTTATGCATAATGGTGAAGTAGTCATACACTTTAAGTTCAACATAAGCTCCAGTAAAATGCTCATGGGAAGGGTGATTATGTCACCTCCATAACACGAAACACCAGAGTGTCTTTTGCTGTTAAAAATTATATTTAAATTTGGCTTCCAAAGAAGAGAAACTAGGAAAATTCATTTAAGGCAGGAAAGCTACCTCTTATTGAATTATATAATTCAACCGTGATAGACAAGAGGGATTGCTGTGTGGCAACAGGTATATAGCTCCTAAATTAGTACAAAGTATGGGGTCTATGCTGCACAGAGAAAAAAGCTGTGGCACCATTAATTAGAAACCAGTATCTTCCAAGCAGAGACAAGACAGAACAAAGACCAGGCTCAAATATTTATATAAATTTAAGGTTAACAGTTACAGTCACCACAAACGATTATATAATTTCCTCTGTAAGAAAATGTCATATCATAGTTTTCTTAGTTGTTTTGTTTTCCCAAATCAAAAGTAACTAAACCATTTCTGCCACCTGTAAATGACAAGGGCTTGATTATACTAGGCCAAAGATAACAGATAGCACCAATACATGGAATCTCAACATACATCTCTTAAATGTCTGCATTCTAATGTCTGCTTTCTCTACACAGTTCTAACCAGTCAGCTGCTACTTCAAATGTGATTGCATTTTATGACCTGCAAGGACAGGGAATGCAAGAGGTTGTGGGGGGGGGGGGCATTCAATAAAGCCTACATGATAACTTTGACCATGTGCCAATTGCGGTGTGATGTGCACACGGCCGAGAAACATTTTGGATTCAGTAAACACTGTGTAGCAGAGTGCACTCACGAGTAAACACAGAAAATTTCATGCCATGCAAATTACAGCATAAGTAGCAGAATTGTATGCTAATGAAGGAAATGAGCATGGTGGATTGATTCAACCATGCTATAAAGTAACTGTGTAGACCCCATTCTCATGTTGGCTATGTATGCAAAAGTTCACCAAATACAGGAGTCTACACAAAAATTAGAGCAAGTAATTTTCCATACATTTGTATGGCGTAGACCCTAATGTGTAACCCCACAGACAATATGACATTCCCAGATATGTTGGCTGCTAGAAAATTATGTTAAAAATAGCAAGAAGTCCTTATTAAGTGCCGTGACATAAATGCCACTTTGCATCCCCACCTCTAAATGAACAATGTTACCGTAACTAATATAGACAGCTAAAAGTGTAAACCCCATGAAATATAGAATTCCAAACCTGAATTCCTGTGTGCACATATATACACCTCAGTAAAACCCTCCCTTGACTGTACAACATTGGGCTCCTCTTCAGTTTTCCTACCTACATAGTTACCAACAGTGTAGAGTCAGGGCTGTCAACATGGTGAAGATGCAAATGACATCAAAACTCATTAGAATTTCTGAATCCCAAAACCTTGTAATTGTGTAGGGATGTTCACTTTGTGTAGGCACTTCACCAGTGTTCATGTTGAATGCATGGCAAGAGTGAATGATGACGTCAGGGGGGTGTATTTGGTGTGAAGTGCAAAAGTGCATACAAGCAGTGCACAGTTCACAAGTTCAGTGTCATCCTGTTTATTGCTTGTTAAAATGTATCTTATCTGTCTGCATTACATTAAAATTGATTTTTTAAATGTTCTTGTTTGCACAATTGGGAGCTTAGTGCAACCATCAGAAATGAAGAATGACTGGCAGGTTTCTCAATGCATGTCACATAACTATTCTGTGGCAGCATGTGTATGTCTAGGAGTAGAGTATAGAAGGTCCTGGGTTCTACTACAGGGTCTGCAACCTTCCTTCTACTTTTTGAACTGCATGTTTGTGTGATATAACAGGAACTAACAAAAGTAATAAGCTCCCTTGTGTTCACCTTATTTCAGCATCAGTGCCCAGGTGCGCATCATGCACCAATGGGCACTAACAGACTTCATATATTCAGTAAAGCAACAGATGTTTTTCATAGCTGCTAATTACTGCATAAGCAGGTAATTTCAGTACATTGGAGATATCCAACAAGCTCTAAAGCACTTATCTAACCTAATTTCTGTTTTTTTCCTGCATAATTCCATCCCATGGGAGTAGACACAAGGCAATTCTTGGCCTGAAATAAAATTGTCTCAACTGCTGATTTAGAGGGTAAGTCCTGACCCTAGAATATATTCTGCAATAATATTATGGTGTATCCTTGTATATCTTAACTTGGTGCAATAATGAAGTAAATAGTGATAGATTTGTCCAGAAAGTACCTTAACATGTGACAGCAGACACTTATTTTACTCATATGTGTCCATTATACTTATTATATTGTTTTTTATACAGGCCATTTGTATACACCTCTGTATAGCAGTCATTGTTGACAGTGGTAGCAAGGGGGTTGCAACTATTTATGGCATCGGTTAAGAGGCTATAGTTTGCTTTGGATAAATGCTTCATCCTTTCTGCTCTTGAGGAGGTGTCGGGTATGATTGTGAATGTGAATGAGACTTAATTGTGATCCAACCTGACCAGGGGGCCAACACACAGGGGTTAGCGCAGAGAACCACTATGTTAGTAAATACTAAGTCTAGAACATTTTAGCCCCTTGTGAGGGTGCAGACTATTTGTTACACAGCATGTGTATTATCAAAGTCCAGGAACCTTAGTGTGAGCATGTTTGTGCACATATATGACTCCAAATCGATGGAAGGACTGTTGAAATCATACACAACCAAGGTGTTTGGCTGTATAGTGAGTGACTCAAGTGGGTTTATGAAGGCAGGGTGGTACTCATGGTTCATGGTGGAGGACCTGTAGCTAACAATGATATGGAAAGGGGTTTTACAAACAGTTATCCCAGGATTCACAAATCCTCCGTGTAAGACTAAACTAGTCTTACACGGAAACGCCAGTCTAAGAGTAAGATGGCAGTGCACCATGCATATTAATGAGGGCGTGCTGCCTCAACTCTAAGGCTAACACAGAGCATGCACGAGTGCAGGGGGCATGTCGGACTGCCGAGCAGTCCAAACATCCACACCCCTGCAAGTCTCTCAATTGGGAAATGTCAACTGACATGAGTGCGTCTGCTCAAATCTGTACATACCCAACACTACACTCCTCCACATTCTAAACCCCTGTACAATTATAAAATGTAAAACTTTTATTTTTTTTTTTTTATTATTCCTCATATAGCTGCCCATATTTGCGCGAGTTTGCCCATTGCTTAGCTACAGTTAGCAGTTTAGACATCGAAGAGGATAATAAGAAACTTATATGCAAATTAAGCAAAATAGCAATAGCGTAGTGGTAGAGCCTTCACACAAAGAGGAGACATTCTCGGTTCAAGTCCCACTACTCCGCTTTCTATTTTCTGTTTGAAATCTGTATATAAAAATAATTCCTGACATTTATCATTTAAATTTTAGTAAAAAGCATTGAAATGACCTATGTAGTAGTGAACACATTTTATATATATATATATATATATATATATATATATATATATATATATATATATATATATAAAAGAAGGTGAAATGGTTATACGTACTAATGAATGCATAAGTAACGTATCTTAAGCAATGTGAAGCACTGCTAAGCAAAGTTTACCAGTACTAAGCATATTTAAGTATAATTGCTCATAGCTGAGCACTGCTTTAACTAGCACAATAGCTTTGCGTGGAGCTGCGCATCGCTCAAACTAGTACAAACAGAACATGTTTGCGAGTAGCTGCGCACTGCGCTAACTAGCACAATGTTGGGCAACGTTGAGCAATGTAGATCAACGTAGAGCAACACTGGGCAAAGTGGAGCAAAGTCGGCTAAACACCGCCACACCTCCTAGCTGGTCTGGCCAGTAGTAAAATAAAAGGCAATGACAGGTCTCGAACCCGGGATACTGTGCACCATAATCACAGTACTGAACCACTAAGCCATGACAACTTTTCATAAGCATGCATTTTTAACACACACATACATATCAGTGGACATTTTCCCATTGTTAAGCAGGTGTGCCTTCAGCTGAGTTTTTTCAAAACTGGCCAATCACAAATAAGTGCGGGAAATGATGCATATTTAAGCTCCATAGGCGGGAATACTTGCCATAACTGGTTGTAGCTCCCATCTGCAGGCAGCAATGGCCGGTGCTGGAGAGGGCTCTTGTTTTCAAGCGCAACGTTGGGGCATTGAGGAGTCAAAAGTAATGGTTTGGCTCCTTGCCCATAATTATGAGGATAGACTCCTGCGGGGCCAGTACCAGGGCACCCAATACAAAGCAGAAGCCTGGGACCATCTAGCTCATAACTCACCAGTGCCACAGGTGTCCCTCGGACTGGTGAGCAGGTCAGACACCACCATGCAGACCTGAAGAGACGCAAGGCAGGTCAACTAGACCAGTGGATCCAGGAGGCCTGTGAGATGGAAAATGCCCCACTGCTGAGTAAGTAGCCATGGAATTAAGTATGTAAGAATTGATATTCTAGTCTATACTATGGATAGGTATGTCTCAATATCACTTAATTGACTTCACTGCTGCAGGTGTCCGTGCTACGAATCAGCAAGCCTATGCAGATAGGCTGCTAAGGCTGCGCCACCAGGCAGGTTAGTAATTATTCAGCTTGTACTGTTATGTAAAATAAATGAGAGAGCCTGAAAAAAATGTTTTAACACAATAAATAAAGGCATAATAATTCTCTAATAATTATTCTGCATGTACTGTTATATAAAATAAATGAGAGAGCCTCTAGAAAAGTGTTATAAGTCTTTAATAAAGGTATAATTCCTGGAGTGTGTCTGTGTCATTTTCTTTGATATGTTGTTGTACTCTTGCATTATAGAAATAGTACTGTTGTATTAAGCACTGTTAACACACAGTTGGGTAGGCCCATATAAAGTGGATGAAGGGAGTGCCAGTAGCTTTATAATATACGGGTGAAAGCACTTGGAGCATTTTGTTTCAATAAAGACTGTTTGTTTCAAAGACCTTTCAGCCATTGACAGTAATTTTTCCTTGTTGGGAATAAGTTGGATTAAGTAGCTGCTAATTACGGGTCCTGAACTGCTGGGCTGTGTTTTTTCATTCTTAGCTTTTAAGCATATTTACAGTCCTCAACTGTTGGTTCATGCCCAGCATGTACAGGTTAATCTGGCACATGAGTAGCTTGGTATTGTGTTCCCCAGAAATGTCATTGTGCTGACAGAAATGTAGGGAGCTGTTAACATATAACTGATAATTTCACCTAAACATATCTAGATAAGTATAGGAAAGTAGAGCTGTCAGTGTACCATCTCAGCAGTAGTGTGTCTGAGCAACTCACAAAATATGTAGCAGTAACATCTGCATCCCGGACAGTTTGTATGTCAGATACAGTCCATGTATATAAAGATCTAGCAAAACCCATTTCCCAATTTAAGGACAACTGGGTAGTGTAATAATACATGTAGGGGACATATAACTGCAGTTAATAGGAATGTAGTGTAAACTAGAAGGATATATAAGTTGTTAATGGAGCTATCATTTTCCACCCTATTGTATGTGCATAAAAAATGCAATTCCACACCTCAATGGGTATGTCTAATCTCAAAACATTTGTTGGGACATATGTCCTATTGGTTTATAAATATCTGCATTTATTTTGATGCATGTGCCCTATTCAAATACCACAATATTGGTGGTCTGTAGCCATCAATTAAACCTGCATGCTGTTGTAATGTCCACTGTTGTTCTATATATGCATGTGACATGCTTGCTGTTCAGCTGTTGGAACTCTGGTGTGTTGGGTTAATGGGAATACTTCTGCATGCTGTTATAACTAATTGGGAATGCTGTTGACTGTTACTAACCCATATTTTCATTAAATTCTCCTAAACATAGAATGTATGGGAAGGCCAGTCCCAGCGGATCCACCTGCCCCACCTCAGCTGGCGATGGCACCTGGCACCAGCAGGTCAGGTGCCCAGCCTGGGACCTCCTCCTCCGTTGGCCCTGGTGGAAGCGTTGCAGGGGATGGGGCTCGTCCCCCCCTGTGCAAGCGTGGGTGGAAGAGGGTCACCTATCACCCTCCGAACGGTCCGGGCTGTGGTGCGTAGGGAGATAGAGCATTCTGTCGCTGATCCTCTACGCCAGCTTGAGGCACGAGTGGTGTGACTCATGGGTGAGCCTTCACCTCCTATGCAGCCCCCAGCACAGCCACCCTCAGGGCTGTGAAGGTGCAGTGGTGACTGCCCATGGGTGGGGATCTCAGTTCCACTGTTGCCATCTGTGGACTCATGGGCTTGCGATTTCCAAACATCCTTCCCCGTCAATGGTGTTCACCCACCTCAT
Source organism: Protopterus annectens (assembly GCF_019279795.1). NCBI lineage: Eukaryota > Metazoa > Chordata > Ceratodontiformes > Protopteridae > Protopterus > Protopterus annectens. The sequence goes on from NC_056748.1 coordinate 798,380,094, forward strand.
GTGTCATATTCTGCCCCTGTATGCATCTTGTTTGTCTTGTCTGTTTATCTCCCCAACCTACCTCCCCAAATATACCTACATCCCCTATCCCACATTCCACTCTCACCTGAAAAAAAAAGGGCAATCTGCTCCCAAAAAAAAATTACGCCCCGTACATAGCTGCCCATTTTTCACACATGTCTGCTGGACACATAAACTGATATTTAATTGGCAGTACAACATACTTTGTTGTCCTCACCCCTCTCTCAGGGGTGGAAGGTTTCATATTTCCCTCCAAATTCATTGCATATGCACAGCTGTTGCTGTTAAAGAAATGGGCAGCTATGGATCTTCCCTACACCCATCCTGCACATCCCAAGCTGTTTTCCCTACTGTCTTTCCCTCTTTGTGCCCCTTTTTCACAACTTCTCTCTCCCCATTTTCTTTTCTTTCAAAAAAGTTAGCGCAGGGGTTAGCGGGAGTAAGCACTATTAAGCAGTAGTTAGCGGGTTTGCGCAAGTGTGTGCTTCTGTGCGCTTAGCTAAGCTTTGCTAAGCATCGCACAAACCCGCTTACAACTGCTTAAAAGTGCCTTAGTCACTCTGTATGTCAGGGCCCTTGTTCTGCTCAGCAGCAAAATAAAACACCTCTGTCAGTCTCGAACCCCAGACCTTGGACATACTAGACTGCATGAAGTACCACTAAGCCACAGTAGACATAAAACAAGTTGGTGCTGAAATAAATATATCATGCATCAGAATGAGTGAATGTAAAGGGAAAATAGGAATGCCATAACACAAATCTTGTTCTGTGGATCTTTACCAGCAGTTGTTGTGGAATTGCATTACATGACTGTGAAAAGAGAACCAGCCATTCTAGCAGGAAACAATGTTAGAGCAGCACTTTACAACCCCCACACAGTATCATAGCAGGACAAACACTGGCATATCTGATTAGGGCAGAGGCCATACTTCCCAACTGTGACTAATTTTCAGGGATGTCCCTGATTTTGAAACAAATTTTAGCTGTGTCCCTCTGAATCCCTCTGAAAAGTACTGACGTTAGGCAGAAAGGTGGGGAATTACACTTAATGAATAATGACAATAAGTAAGAGTTAGACTCTGCTTGTACTTCAGAAAAGGTGTATTAATCCATATGCTCTGGTTCTCTCAAAGTCTCAACTTAATGTCTCTAATATTTTAAAGGTGTACCTCACTTTTACCTACTTTTCACTGAGTCTGTTTAAATATGTACCTGGGTGTTTCAGAGGCCTGGCAGAGGCAGAAACACACAGGCATATCAGCTTTTCTGCTGTTACACACTGTGCAAATAGCTTTGGAAGGAGTTCCAGAAGCATACCCTTATGTAGGAGTACAACACTGAAATACCAAAGGATGTAGCCATGTACTGGGAGCAACCAACTGTGACAATGCCATTGTTCCAGTGCTGAAAAGACCGGTGTGGTGCACAGACAAAGAATAACAGGCTAACCTCTGGCTACCATCTGGATAGGTCCACAGTTGGGAGCTACGCAGACAGACTACTTGCCTTGATAAACTAACAGGTACACAGCAACCCTTTAGGTCCAGCAAGATAAAATTCACACAATAATACATAATGCTCTCTGTACTTCTGCACCCCTACCCAAATGCACAATATACTTGTGTGTTCATGGTCTACCAAGGATGTAGGTAGGCATACTCAGTACTGAAATTTGTCCAGTTTTCTTGAGCAGCCTGTGCTAATGTCAACACTAAAAAAGCACAAACTGTTCAGAAGTGAGTAAATTAATATTCACAGTATTGCAGTTCACAAACAGTTCATGTGCCAAAATAATACATCTCAATAACTACTTTTGTATGGCAGTTAATTGTATAATTAGAAAAGAAAGTACATACTCCCATGTATCTTTTGTTAGCATTTGGAGGGGTGAGTACAATTCTACACTGACAAGTGTGTACTGGAAGCATCAACATTCAGGTCGGAGTACAACATTCAAATCACTGGCTACACCCCTGGCTTCAGATATAAGAACTATACCAACCTTCTGACTTAAACAACGATGTCCACCGCAAACAAGCATGATCCCCATTTTGGAAAGCTGAAAGGGCTACGCCTACCTGAGTTAGCAATTTATAGCACTGGGCTGCTATGACAGTGATTACTGCCATTACCACACAGCAGGCTGCATGCAGTTAGCAAATGGTGGCCACCAATTGGTGCAGAGGCCATCACATGCACATGTGCAAATACCTATAAAAGAAGGCTGTAATTGCTGCCCACAAACTCAATCACTCTATTGCAGAGACTGAGAGAGAGAGACAGAGAGAGAGAGAGAGAGAGACAAAGAGAGAGAGACAGCTAAAAGCAAAAGGAAAACAGAAAATAAATAATGGTAACTCATACAAAGGAAAGGTATGTAACAGATATGTATTTACTGGCATGTAGTAAATGTTTTTGAAGAGTACTCTACATAATGTGAACAATTCATATGTGGCAGCAGTACGTATCTATGCACAGATGTCCTGCTTAACTACTGCCATGGACAATTCAGTGTGTAGCTGTGTGCAGTGGGACATAACTGTGAAATATGTAGCTCAGCATTAAATGTCAAACATCTGATCCATGTTATCTGTGTTCTGTCTAGTAGTGTGGACAATGGCTGTTTGGGGGATTAGCGCAAACATTTATATAAACATGGTTGTGACAGAGTAACACATGCATGATAGTCATATTAAAGTTTAGCTTAGCATTGGCAACTGCTGTACCAAGCTAGTATGCTAATCTAGCATTTGTAGCTATATATACCCCCTCTAATGTTACTGTGTGTTCACATGTGACACCTGTTCATGTTGCAGCAAGGCCCAACAGTTCAGCTGTGAGGTCCAGGGACTTACAACAGTGTGGACCTTGTGTGTGTATATGGCACACACATATGGAGATATATATATGTGTCATATATATTAACATCTGTATATGTGCATAGAGCAAGGGACATATTGCAACTGTTTGTGAAGGGTGGACATATATATGTTGGTGAAGGTTGTTATGTCCATATTTGTATGTAGGTTTTAGTGTGTGACAAACAAGACAGCATACAGTGCTGGTATATGACATGTGGTGGTTAAACACTGTGTGTGTTTTGTTCAGTTTGCAATGTTGCAGCCAGTGAGGCCTGCTAAAGCTACTTGGGCTGAGAACACGTTCAATGTATTTCTCACAAGACTGCAATATTATTACATTACTGTATACCTCACATCCTTTGTATAATTGATATTCCCACCATGAAAGGTGGACTGTATATGTGCCTATATGTATATGTACACCGATGGATGTGTATATGTATGTATATATATATATATATATATATATATATATATATAGAGAGAGAGAGAGTCATATATAGTCATACACACCCACATCTACTCGTTGCAATAGATTCTATGTAAAGTTGACTGAGTGTGATGGTCAATGTGTTGGTGAATGTGTCAAAGATGTGTATTTGTGGGATAGCTTAGTGAGAAACTGTTTCTGTCATGGTATTATGTGTCCTTGTTTTGATCCCAGCAAAAGCTGTGTATGCTGTTGCTAGGCAGATAAAGCACTATGGCATACAGTCTGATGTAGTCCCTTGGTGTTAACTGGGGTGTATCATTGGAGGCTAAAGCACTACATGTATGCTTATTGATTGGTACTGATGTTGAATCCAAATCCTGTATGAACTGTAGTACTACGTAAAGCTGTAGGCCTAAACAGCAAAGTATGGTGTATGTCCACATTGCTTGGAACCACTGTTTTGTGTGGTCCCTGTAGTCCTCACAGATTACATTCCTCAGGCTTAAGGTTTTGTAAGTACTGACACACAGTACTGCATGGTACACACGTAAAGCTTATCTGGGTTGCCATACCTTTGTGTCTTGTAATTATGTCTGATGTGTGTGTGGGTATGCCTGTAACATGTCCTCTGTCATATTTGTGTTTTTAGATATAACTGCGTATCTAGCAACATTTATAGTTTACTAAAGCAGTATGCCACCTATATCCACAATTGTGCACATATTTTGGCCACGGGTTTGCCATCAACAAGTCGTGTGGTATAATGGTAATACTCTAACTGGACTTTACAAACATTGCGATGGATGACATATTTCTTTATGCATTCGCTTGATCCATACCTTCTGTGGCTAGGTGGTGCATTGTGTCACAAACAGTGTACCATGTACTGTTGTATAGTCTTATATAGTGATTTTATTTTGTTGCTGTGCAGAACATGGTTTATTATATAGAGCATGCCAGGCACTTTCAAGCAGTTGTGGGATGAGCACTGATAAGTGGTATTGAAAGTGTTTAATCTCAGTCAGCTAATAGGTTGCTATATACGACAGTTCAGTGATATCTGTACTGTATAATGTTAAGTGTGCCATATGACTTGCTCAGACATATTTTTTCTTTGTCTTCCAGGGATCATGGCCCACCATCGTAATCCCAGCTACAGTACTACTGAGGATAACATTACCAGCTGTCTGATTAAGCACTACAGCCTACTATTCATGAGAACCAGCCAAGACCAGCATGAGCGTACTGCACTGTGGCAAGATGTTGTCCGGAGGGTAAATGACATAGGCATGCATAACCGGACATATGAGCAGGTACGCCATCACTGCAGTGATTTACTGAGACATGTCCATCAGCATGCTTCTGATGCCCGTAGACAACAGCTTGCAACAGGTGGTGGGGTTAACATCCACCCCCCCTCACCAGAGTGGAGGAGCTGCTCCTGAGCCTGGTGGCACCTGCCCAACAACAACAACAGCAGACATTTACCTTGATGGAGGTTGGGGCCACCCAGCAAGAACACATGGAGCGTGCAGGTAACATGGCATATCTGTAGACTACTGTTACCTCTATTGGTAGATCATGCATATGTGACATGTGTACTGTGTAGTTAAAAGATGTGGAGCCTGTTGTTGTGCAATACTGATCATTTGGAACATAATCTGTAGGCCTGTGAATGTAAACTGTTGTACTACTGTAAGATTGCAAACCCACAGTAGCAATGCCACAGTTGTCGACACTGACAAACTGTCTCATATCCATGTAGGTCCCTCTGGTGTGACAGCAAGGCAGCGGACACATGCTGGTGAGTGTTTTCTACATTTATTATTGCAAATAAAAAGTGCATGTCATAGTTAAGGTGTAGGCCATGTACACATGTAACACACCTAGGCATAATGCATGCTGTGCATGTTTGCTGTGAGACTACGCACATCTCAGTAATGTGATTAGCTGCCTCAAACACATGTAATACACAGACCATCTCAAACAAATGTGGCTACACTGTACTGACCATTGGATAGGCAGAGTCGATATGCATGCACACAACATATACAACTATGTCATACACAGAACATGTTAACATGCTACACATGAAGTATTCACAAACCCTCTGTAAAGTCACACTCCAGTATCCCAAATATCATCCACACAGCACACATAATATACCTGAGGGTTAGAGGCCTATCATGGGGCAGTGAAACACACTGCAACACACAACACATTCATGTTAGGCAATGCTCCTTATTTGCCTCCTTACAAACCCATGTAACAACTGGCTGTGAAATGGTGAATGTAGCCATGGTAGTGCAGTTCTGGTACAGCATGATAGGTGCTGGTTTGAGATACATTTGTAGCCTTGAGTGACCACATGATGCTTCATGATGATGGCTTATGGTACTACACCCCATCTAGTTATTGTAACCACAGTACTACACATAGCTTTCATTGCTGTACACCTCAATGTTGTGTGTGTGCAAACATATGCACCTATAAACAATATGCATACCAATCACCATTTGCACAACCGACACATACATGTCTTGTAATGCTATTGAGTGGCTAGGTCATATGACACACATTGGGTATGTGTGATGTTTAAATATGCATTTGTGTTTTAGCATGCCATGTCATGGATGACACTGGCATGTCCACAATATGATCTACACTCACCATAACTACTGTACATTGGCTATGTGGACCAATGGTATTCCATCAGTTATACATGCACCACTGATCTTGTGTGTATACACATCATGCATGAGCTAAAACTGTGTCAACAATTATTTGCTAAAGACACAGAGGCTCTAATCAGAATTGGATATCTATGTGACACACAGATACACATCCAGCCATGGTATGCATACCTGTGAGTGATAGTGCACAGTACATTAAAGAGTTTTTAATACTTGCACAACAATGTTGTGTCCATGTATACATTGCGTTCCAGGGGGAGGCCAATCACTGAACAACAAAACACATGCATCAAAGCCATGTATACTGTTAGTAACAAGGACTGTCTACACTCACATTGCATGCTGTTGAGCAACACATGTCCTGCATGCTGACGTGTGATATGACTGTTTGGCTTGTGATACTGTACCACACTATCAACTGCTATTGAGTATGTTCTGAGATTGCTGGTGGTGTGTGTGTGTGTGTGTGTGTGTGTGTATGTATGTGTGTGTGTGTGTGTGTGTGTGTGTGTGTGTGTGTGTGTGTGTGTGTGTGTGTGTGTGTGTGTGTGTCTGCTTTAGTGAGGAGTGTATTTGTGTGCATGTGTGCATGTGTGCATGTGTTCATGTGTGCATGTGTTTTGACATCATGTACAGGTCTTAAAGTGTGTTTCCTGTTTTACTCTCACAGGTGCTGAGGTTGGGCTGGTTCAATGCAGCAGGGAACCTGATGTCACTGACACAAATAGTGATAATGAGGATAGGTATGTTGAGGCACAGGCATGTTTGTCAGGGTCTGTTGTTGGGCCACCAATTGACAGTACACAAGTCTCCACCCCATCCATGCACACAGTCATACTGCCTGTACATCCATCATCACCAATGCCCTTAGCAGAGGGACAGTGTACAGTCGGCAATGGCCAGGACAGCGTGATATCTATGGCACATGCATCAGGACACAGCAGCCATAGCCAGATGTCTGGAATGGTACCACATAGGCAGATGTCCATGGGGTTCTCGTCAGAGCACTGCTGGTCATCATGCCCCTGGCAGATGTGCCACAACTCTTACAACCACACGTATGTTCCAGGCTGTCATGGAGGTACAGGCACATATGGGGCAGTACACCAGACAGGGACTAATGGCACAGAGGGCTCATAACACCTCTGTAAATGACAGTATCCATGACCTAGCAGGTGCCATACGTAATTACACTGAGGTCATTGATAGACGTTGGGGTGAGACATTAGATGTCCACCACAATGTTATGTCCATGCATCAGGACAGTGCGGAATGGTTGAGATGTCGACGTGGATGTATGCCAGCAACATCATCAGCTGGCAGTTGCCGTGGATGTCCATCAAGTCATAGCCACTTCCGTAGTACCAGTAACAGCCCCAGCAATGTTGCGGGGGGGCTGTCCATAGACCGTCCTAGAAGACCACTTGCACGTGGCTCTGGCCAGTCCCAACAGGGACCTGGATCCAGTGGACATATGTCAACCTCTGAGGATAGTACCCAGTCTGGATTAGTATCTGATACTGTCTGTAGCACCCCTGCCAGGCACAAGTTCCTTATCCGTGGCTAGAGATGGTGATCTGTAAAGCCTGCAAGGTACAGTCTGTAGCTGTCCCATAAATCCCCATGTATGGCAGCCACATGGTGGAACTGTGTGCATGCAGACACGCACACACATAAACCAGACACCTAGGGCAAACACATACCCGCACACATTACATCCACATTGGCCCATAACAGTACTCTTGGCCCTCACACACACATGCCGATTGTATGGCTCAATGTAGGCCTCTGGCAAACCAACAACACACCCTGTGCATATGATGAAACCTGTGCCACCTCCTGTCATCTGTAACATTGATGCAGGAACAGGCTAACATGGTGCTGATGTACAGGGTGACTTTATAACAGAATAGCAATGTTAGCATGTTGTCAGCAGTAAAGTGTAATGATATCCTTGAAGGTGTTGCTGAGCAGGCATGATGTATTAAAGCTATAACTATCAATGTAGTATTGCTTACACCAGTGTTTATTCCAATTGTGTATTGTCTGCCCATGTGCCACGTGGCTGATGTGTGTAGTTTTGTCAGCATGTGTTAGAGAGTGGACAGTAAGTGTGGGATGTTTGCAGCACAGATTTGCAGATGTACATTTGTGAACATGGTTGAGGTGCACTGTCTGCATGTACGTGCATATTGAACACATGAGCAGGGTGACATGCCCTGTATTAGACAGTGTTAACACTCCATAGTTTCTATTGATGGCCAGTATGCATTGTACTGCACACATTTTGGAACTTGAGTACATGTGTGTGTATGACACGGTTTGACAATGTGCTGTGGGTGATACTGTTGCTACTATCTGTCATTGGTTTGTATTCTGGTAGTATACATAACCTCAACAGACTGACCATAAACAATTGTTAGATGATGTCTTGACAACTGACACACAGATGTAGGACACACAGTAACATTTGCAGCCTTCAAGTACTATTCTATGCCAGTAATCAGTGGTATTCACCTGCACTTAGTCCTGGGACCACTCCTGTTTGTCATATAGCTTTCTTAGGTACAAGCAAACACAGTAGAGATATGTCTGGCCATGTTTGGCAATGCATACTGTGGGCTATAATGCATTTTCCAGATGACACACACATCCTCCAAAAGTGTATCATACAGACAGATACCTGGTGTCAAACCCATGCTGTAAAGCTATAAGCCAAATAAAGCATAGTCATCCACTTTTACAAAACATAGTATCCCCAGAGTACAACATAGGTAGTATCCCCCAAAATGTTGAACAGGTACCGATATATACATAGAACCATAAGAGCCATGTGTTACGTCATCTCTCCTTTGATAATCACATTTCCAAAGGGTTTTGAAAATCCCTCTGTGGATCACATAAGCAATAAGGGGTCTGCATGCATATCCACAAAGGTTGTTGCACACCTATAATAACTAGCTATCTTTGACAGACTTTTCTACTTTTGAACAGGTTTCAAATATACCTTAGGCATAAACCCTCACTCACACTATTCAACAGAAACCGTAATGAGTGTATGTGAAATGGATGACATAGGCCAGGGATCACTGCAGTGGCTAGGCTTGTCACAAGCATACAGATGTGACCTAAGGTCTGGAAAGCGGCAGCACACTCTGGCAAAGATAACAGATGTGTTCATGGAGAAAGCAGGGTTCCCACCTATGAAATAATTGAAGTCACATGTATGTATATGTATTTGCCACACAGCTACCTGATGTGTAATGCACATACTGTTGTCATTGTGATATGTCATACAGTAATAAAAGCAAAACCCATATCACATTGACCAGCAGTGTCACACACGTGGAGCATACACACAATCACCAAGTGCAGGATTCAAACCCCTACCTAACTACTTTATGATATTAGAGCAGTACACATTAACACAACGCGCTATACACATTACTAGGAGTTCTCCTTTCCACAGGTATATTTGTAGGATGGTGACATCATCAGACTTGACAAAGATGAGTATACCACTTTTAAGGTGTTTTAGTAGTCTCCAAAAAGGTTGCTCCTCTCCAAGGAAACACACACTGTCATACAGTTGTCAAATGCAGGATTCAAACCCCTACCTAACTACTTTATGATACTACAACAGTACGCATTTACACAACGCGCTATACACATTACTGGGAGTTCTCCTTTCCACAGGTATATTTGTAGGATGGTGACATCATCAGACTAGACAAAGTGGGTTACATTAGGTGGGCTACATAGAAGGAATTTCTAAACACTTTGGCAATGTGATCATTAAAGGAGAGTTTACTATCTACCTGGGTCCCCAGGGCCATAATTACATTCTCCGTACATACTGGATTACCACCTATGTGGTAATTTGTGTGCAATTTGTTTTATCCAAAGGGGATGACTATGCATTTTTTGGCATTCTGCTCAAGGGCATTGTTTTGACACCAGGTATCGGTCTCTGTAAGACCCTTCTGGAGGATGTCTGTGTTAGCCGTAGAGTCGATTATGGACCACAGTTAGCAGTCATCTGCAAACTTGTTCAACCATACTCATCCCGTGTTTGCCTGTACCTCTGAGCAGTATCTACTGAACAAGTGGGGTCCCAGGACCAAGACCTGTGGGATGCCATTTGTGACTGGTTTAGAGTCAGACATGGCACCAGCAACTCTGAACATGTGTGTCTGATCTGTGAGCCAGTTGGCCACCCATCCTGTGACATAGGTGTTAATGTTCAAGCTGGTAAGCTTGTCCTTGATGCCAGAGTGTGGAATGGTGGCAAAGGCCTTAGTGAGGTCCAGGTGGGCTGTGTGGACTACTTTCACCTCCATCTGTGTCCTTGGTAACTGTTTCAAAGAAGTCAACTAGGTTTAGGAGGCAGGATCTGCCTTTAACAAAGCCAAGTTGGGTAGAGTCCAGTGTCTGGAGGTTCCCAATGTCTCTGTTTATGGGTTCCATGATCATTTGTTCCATAGCTTTGCAGACCAGGCTGAGTAGGCCTATAGGGCAATAGATTCCAGGTTCTGTTGTGGCACCACCTTTGTGGAGCTGGATGACTGTTGCTGTATGCCATTCTTTGGGTACATAGCCTGTGGTAAGGTTGAGTCTGGACAGTGAATGTAGGTGAGGGTGTAGTTCCTTTTGGGGCTGGTGTAAGACGCAGCCTGGGACACCATCCATTCCCATTGATGCTTTGTTCATAGCTTTGGAGAGGGCTGTTTTTACCTGCATGTCCATGAAGTCTGGGGCTCTGCATTCTTCTGGGATGGACACAGGCCCTTTTGGGGGTGATCGTGGGGGAGTTTGCACTGAACTTGTCCACCAGGATATGGGCAATGTCAGTTGGTTCAGTCTATTTTTTGCCATTTTTCAGTAGCTGACAGCATATTTAGGAGTTGCCACCTAAATGTTTGGTATAGCTAACCAAGGCTTTGTGGTTGTTATTCTTACATTCCTTGGCAATTTGTCTTTAGAAACTGGCCTTGGATTATTTTATGAGCGATCACTGTTTCTTCCTAATAATGATCAGTGATGCCTTTATTTTGTGAAGTTTGCTCTATCATGTATTCGTTTCCTCCTTCTGTTGTATAGCTTATTTATGGGCAAGGACCACCAGATTGGTTTCTTATTTTTGGAGGAGTGCATCTTGGTTTTATTTGGGATGTCTCGATCCATGCATCCCTGTAGATGCTCATAGAATGCACTTGTAAATGATTCTGCAGATTGTATAGCATTATCCTATAGCAAGGGGGCTTTGGAGCTTTCCACTTTGGTCTTGAGAAGTGTGCAGTTTGCTTTTGAAAATTTCTTCACAGTGGTTTCTTTGACTCGGGGGGGGGGGGGTGGGTGCGGGATGCGGATGTCCAGTGTGATTACTTTATGATCTGATATTACCAGTGAGGGATTTATCTCTGTTGTGGAACACTGGCACCACATGTTGGTGATGTCAGGTCCAGTATGTTGTCACCTCTAGTGGGCGTGGTGACCAGTTGTTCCAAGGCGTTTGAGTTTTTAAACTCTAGGAAGCATTGGGCAAAGGACGTTGTATATGAGTAATTCTCCCAGTCAGTGTTTGGGTAGTTGTAATCTCCTCATATAATGGTGTTTGGTAGGGCCTTAATATTTTCCACTGTTCTCAGGAATACTGAGTGAGGTTCCTGAGACAAAGTAGGTGATCTGTAGCAGGCTACAATCTGATAAGCAGCTTTGCCCAATGTTAGTTGCACTTGCATGGTCTCCAAGGCTTCATGCTGTGCCACTAACCTGAAGGTATGGGTATCCATAAGGTAAATGGATACACCCCTTCCTTTTGTATTTCACTCTGGGTTTTGGGGCCGAAGATCAGAGGGATTGTGAGTGTTTTACGTGGAGCATGTTTAACAGCTCTGTGTTTGACATAGCTTTGTATGTTAGGCAGAGATCACCTCTGAGTAGGCGATATGCGAGAGAGTACAGCTGGAGCATTTTGAGATGGTCTGTGTATGGCATGTATTTCAGGCTGCTAATGCTCTTTGTGAGGTATTTCTGCAGGCTTTCCAGTTGTCGTAGATGTCTTGTGAGGTACATAGCAAAAGGGGCATTGTACTCTATTATGGATCTAGTGAGTGATGAGTAGAGGGGAACAATGTCCTCTTCTATTCTGCATGAGACACCTTTTGTGATGAGGTGTGCCACGTAGAAAGATTTCCTGACTACTGTGGGGATGTGATTATCACAGGTGTGTCCACTGTCCACCTGTGACCCAAGGTCTCTTATCACACTTTCAGTGTTAAGTATACTACCGCCTATGTTGTAGTTCATGGCTACAGAGTTTTTACCAAAGGGGATGACAATGCAATTTTTGGCATTGAGCTTGAGGCCATGGCTTTGACACCAGGCATCTGTCTCAGTGAGGCCCTTTTGTAGGATTTCCACATCTTTAGTAGTTTCAATTATGGCTCCTAGTTTGCAGTCATCTGAAAACTTCATTAGCCACCGACCTTCCATGTTAAAGTTTACTTCAGGGAAGTAGATACCAAACAGGACAGGACCTAGGACTGAACCCTGTGGTACTGCACTTGTCACTGGTCCAAAGCCGTACTTGGAATCTGCTACTTTCACAGTGTGTGTTCTGTCAGTGAGCCAGTTGGCAACCCATCTTGTGACATAGCAATTTATACCTAGTTTAGTGGATTTATCTATAATTCCAGAGTGGGGGATGGTGTTGAAAGCCGTGGCAAGATCTACATAGGCTGTGTGAACCACCTTACCCTTGTCTACGGTTCTGGTGACTGCTTCAATGACATCTATCAGGTTTAGGAGACATGATCTATCTTTTACAAACCCAACATGGTTGTGGTCCAGAGTTTGGAGATTACCAATGTCTTTTTTTATGATTATATGATGATACATTCCATGGCCTTGCAGAGCAGGCTCATCAGGCTAATGGGGCGCTAGTTCCTGGGGTCTGTGGTGGCTCCCCCCTTGTGTTGTGGGATAACCATCACTGTGCGCCATTCAGCAGGCACAAAGCCTGAGGTGAGGCTATGACTGAACATGGTACGTAGGTGTGGTGCCTGTTCATTCTGTAGTTTGTGTAGAACACAGCCTGGGATATTATCTGGTCCCATGGATGCTGTGTTCCTGGCTTTGGGGAATGTTTTTTACCTGTGCAGCCGTGATGGCAGCAACTTTGCAGTCTTCCGTTATAGAGATGTGCTCTTTCATGGGTGAGAGGGGGGTAAAGTTAGCACTGATCCTATCTGCCAGGATGTTGGCAATATCAGTTGGGTCTGTATATTTAGTGTCATTGAGTTTGGAAAGTGCTGTTTTACCATTGTATATGTGATTTCTAGGTTTTCACAATCTCCAGGTATGATAATGGGCCCTTTTGTCAGTGAGAGGGGGGGTAAATATGTATGAACCTGTTTGACAAGATGTTGGCAATGTCAGTCATGTACATGTATTCATTTACAGTTTGCAGTGACTCAGAACATATATGAGTTTACATTGATATTTATGACGTAGCGAAAGAAAGCTTCATGGTTCTCTATGGACTCTTTGACAATATTTTTGCCAAAACATGGATTGGATAATGTTAGGAGTGCTCATTGTTTATTGATGATGCTGATAGGAGATTTATTGATCTTCTTTGAATTTTCACTTTCTTTTAACAACTTAAGTATTTGTAGTAAATAGTTTGATTATGACAGGAGTCCAATATATTATATGGGTCTGTTTTCATATAACTGTGTGCGCAAGGCAGGATTGGTGAATAGTGACAAGTTTCTGGGGTAAGAACTGCAACTTCCAGATATGTGTGGCCCACTGCTGTACTCAGACATGGCCCAAGTGTGTGAGCATATCCAGTATGACCTTTCAGTATGTTGTTGACTGACATTTGCTTCGTTTATTTGCGTCTGAGCACACCCAGTATGACCTTTCAGTATGTTGCTGACTGAAATTTGCTAAATTTGTTCAAGTGTGTGAGCATGCCCAGTATGGACATATATACTATATGTGTGTGAAAAATCAAGTTGGTTTTTACTTCAGGGCTCACCTTTGTGTTGTACATCGACAGGAAGCACGCTGTGCCTGCAGGGCTTCCATGAGTCACTTTGCATAGACTTATCAACATTTCTACATACAGGGGGGAAGCTATTATTTGTACATTTCTACCCGGGGGCACACCTGATTGTTACTGTGAGTGTACATAGGATGAGGGGTTCACCTGACACTTATACACATTTGCTAGACCTGCACTGCTATGTCAGGTACTCCATTTCAGTCTGCACTGTTGCCTATCATACTGGCTTGAGGCATACTACTGTACTACAGATCCTAGCTTCCAATTTCACGTATATTAGTTTGTGACTTCATAGCCTACCCAACCCACATCACACTGCCTGTCCTGCTGTTATCTGTCTGCATAAGCCTGGGGGGAAGTTACTCATATGCCTCTTCAGAGGGCATGATACAGCATTTGTTTGTGTTTGCATTAGTCTACAATTGTCCTGCTGTGTCTGTGCCAGTGAAATGCTGTCATGGCTTAGTGGTTCAGTACTGTGACTATAGTGCACAGTATCCTGAGTTCGAGCCCTGTCACTGCTTTTTATTTTCCTGCTGGGCAGACCTGACTAGTTAAGGAACAGTAAAGCAGGTGTGAGCATGTTTACCTGACTTTGCTCGACTTTGCCTGACTTTGCCCAACATTGCCCAACGTTGCAATAGTTTGCACGGTGTGCAGCTACGTGCAATTGTGCTTAAATATGCTAAATAGTGGTAAAATGTGCTTAGCGCTGCTTTATATTGTTTAAAATAGGGCAATCATGCCTCAGGTAGTGCTGCAGGGCTGCCTATGTCGGATGTACATTGTACACTCCCTATACATGTTTGAAAACAGGTAGTGTCAAGTTAGGCATCCCTTTTATTGTATGTGCGAGTCAGAGAGAAGTGTCATTTCCAGGGTTCCTACTGAGTCAGTGTATGTGCTATGTGTTACCTCTTTGCCAAGGCCAAGGCATACTGGGCACGCCTCCTTCTGCCTACTGCGGCAGGCTCAGGTTGTTCCTCCTCCTCTGAGTCACGCTGTGCCTGTGCAGGCCTTGGCAATGGTGGGGGTCTGTTTGGCCCTGCCTCATGCTGTTCCTACTGCAGCTGTTTTCGCAGGATCATATTGTGTAGCATGGCACATACCATGACAATTTGGGTACATGTAGTTAGGGAGTACTGCAAGGCTCTACCAGATGTGTCCAAGCACTGGAACCATGACTTGAGCATCCCAAACACACACTCAATGTTTCTTGTTCGTGCGTGTGCCTCATTATGGAGTTCTTGTTCGGGTGTGTGCGCATTTCTGATGGCTGTCATCAGCCACGGCTCCAGTGCGTATTCAGCATCCCCCACTAGGTGACCGTCAGGGATGTCCCCATTGGCAAATCTCTGGTATAGCTGCATCAGATGCCAGATGTGGGAATCGTGATAGCTTCCAGGGCAGCCAGCACACACATTCATTATTATGCCCTGGGCATTACACACGACCTGGCAGTTGATGGAGGGGAAGCCCTTGTGGTTGATGTAGACCCTACCCCGCTCACCGGCTGGTGCTTTGATGTGTATGTGCATGCAGTCTACTGCACCCACTACCTCAGGGTATTCTGCTATTTGGTGGAAAAGATGCATATTGCTGGCCAATGCCTCACTGGAATTGGGGAAATATATGTGCTCACCAACATGTGCTGACATAGCATCCAGGAACTGGTGCAGTACCCTGGATGCTGATGCCTGTGAAATCCCCATCATATCACCAGTTGGTCTCTGGAAGGTACCTGTAGCTAGTATTCATAGGCCAACACATACCTTGTTATCCACTGGGATGGGTTCCCCTCTGTTGGTTCTGTGTGTGAGGCGTGGCCGGCACAGCTCAACAATTTGCTGCAGGAGGTCTCTGTCCACTCTATAGTGCTCCACTATCTCCAGCTCATGTAGCCCCTGGTAGGTTACCCTGGGTCTGTACACTCTTCTCCGTCTCCTCACTGTGGGTTGCTCAGCAGCATTCACAACATCACCACCCTCAGCATCTTGCACATGTTGGTTTATGATAGCAATAGCAGCCCCTAACATTTTGTCTGACTTAAGCTTTTTAAGTTTACACTCTTTGTATACTGCAGTGTTGCAGAGTTCTTGGGAAAAAAATAGGGTAGACTGTTGTTTGCAGAGTTTAAAGTGCTGGGCTGGGCTGGGCTAGTCTACTGCCTGTGTAATTGGCTGATTCTGATATATTTCATCTGGCAGCTCTGCTAGTTCTCCTTGGTTAACTTCATACTACTTCTTTTCCTTCCTTTTTCCCTTTCTGTTTCCACAAAGGGCAGCGCCGCGCAAACAAGCACACATGCGTGCACATGCGCGCACACGCTGTGTGCCCATTTGCAAGAAATTTCAGATATATCCACGGCGTACACCTTTGGTTTCTTGTTTTCAGCTAGGACAACTATAGACACACCTCTTGCAATCCTAAGCAACTCAGCGCAAACACAAGCCACTGTGCTCCAATCAGCTTACAGTCTTTCAGACATACCCCCTCATGATGTTACCTATCTTCTAATCTACTACTCCCCTACTCCTACACTTAAGGGACATGGCTCACATGCTGGGGAAAATTGGGATTCACTATCCTTATCCTCATTTGCATAGGATTGCCTACTAATGCTTGGTTACATCTCTCACACTGAGCTTCCCCCCCTTAGCAACCACTACTCAGTGGCCATGTTGTTTTCAGCCTGCCATTCACCTGCATGGCAGAACAAGCTTTTTAGTGAAAATGTCCATTTGTGGCTATTTTTCATTTTTTTTCATTTTATTTAAAGTGCAGCACATTTGCACGCCGCTGCGCTACGCTTAAACATCAACGAGCGGGGGAAAAAAATGGATTTTAAGGATTTACAACATTTGCAAATGCCAATGGCCTTATATTTGGCCATTGGCATGCTTCCTCAACTAGATGCATCCTTTATTTGGAGCTGTCATAGCTCCGTTTAACTATTTGCAGAACGGTACTCTGTTATCAACGGAGTACATTTCTGCAAATAACACTACTCTTCCACGGACAGGTTAGTCTTTCGTGGATCGCAAATTTACCTCATTTGCATAGCTTTCAGCAGCAAATGAGGTAATTTGCATACCATAACACTGTCCGTGCAAGAGTAGCTTTAGAAGCTCTCATGCATGCCCCTGCCTGCTGTTGCGGGATCGCTTGGCAGACATATTGGCTGTCTGCCGTCTTACACTACTCTTAGACTCCGTGCAAGCCTTCATAAATCCAGGCCTTAGCTTGACTTAGAGTAGCGCTATGGAGTCATACTCTTTGATCAGTCTTGTGTATTTGGCTTTAATGAAGATGTATATACTTCCGCCTTTGGTTCTTTCACACTCGTTGTGATGTCTGAACACATGGAAGGCATTGTATCCTTGCATGGCCAGGGGGTTCTCTGTGGCCTTGAACCCTGTTGTGTGACTGCACAGACATGGGCATCTTACAGAGTAAGGAGTTCTTCCAGTGATTGCAATTTCTGATTTACACTCCTTGCATTATGCAGCATAACCTTCAGTTTCTCTCTAGTGGATTCTTTTATTTTGGGACTTTAGTTGTTCTGACATTTCCTAAAAAGGCCACTATAGGAGAGGCAAGCACCTTCATATAGTATAGTATAGTGAGGTACGTCACCAGTCATTCACTGCAACATGGGCTATGACAGTGTCATAATGGTACTTGTTGTTGAGAGACTTGAATGCTTAAGTCATCTGACTGACCCTGAAACCTGACAGGCAGCTGACTATGACCTTCTCCTTATCCAGCCTGGTGAGGGGGACATCTGTGTGTCTCACTATAAAGTCACTTATGAGCAAAACATTTGGTTTTGAGGTGTTTTGCCTGAGAGGCTTATTGGCTGAGACACTGTTGTGTGTATTATTATGTGCAATGGATTCTGTTCGGTCTGCAGTGTATGCAGTAGCTTTGCACTTGAGAGGTCTGTAACCTTTAGTTGTTTTCTAGTGAGTACCTCCACATATGTGGGTTTATGTGTTGTAAGCTTCTTATGTGCAAGATGTGAAGTGTGTGTGTTGACAACATGTTTGATATCTGGTTTGTTTTTATGCGAGAGGATTAATTCCAAATTAATAGTATAGATACAGCTCTCACGTGTTGTATTAGTTTGTTTGGCAGTAGTTGGTTGTTAGTATACATGAGGCAATTGCTATGTTGCCTCAGGATGCCCATGCCTGGAGAAATGGTGGGAACTGTTCATCCATTATGAAAGGTATATACTGTATTAGTGGGGAGTGTGCTAGATGGACCAGGTTTTGGTGTAAGAATAACAAATGTGTCTATTCTATGGAGGGCTTAGGGGTACAAATTTGTTTATGTTTCACAATGCACAACTGAGTTGATTGCAGGACAGCAGTGCAAGCTCTGAGCAGCTCTGTTAAACTTAGTGCAAACCTGGCAAAACACAATGCTGGAATACAAACAAAGTTAAACGATATTTAAAAAAAGTAAACAAAGGGAAAGGCCAAGAGTGAGCCTTATTCCAGTAATCCCCAACTCAGATGGGTTCTTGGCTGCACAGTTCTGCCACAAGGGTGCACGGGGGGGGGGGGCTTCTTAATGTAAGAGAGATGGTTTTTGTGCTGCAGTGATATCAAATAGTCTAGATTCTGCAAGCCTATACTATAAAATGCAGAAGTACTAGAAATCTGAAGTGCAGAAAATCAGAATCACAACAGAAGAGCAAACAGTTTAAATAAAGCAGCAATTCAGTAGAATACTCCAACAAGAGTGTAGACAACAAAGCTTCCTAGTGTGACATAAGTGGTCTGGAACCCAAGTACTTAAACCAGAACTAAGACAATTTCACAATAACAGACACAATAAGCCTTCAACCAGCAATTCCCAACTTAGCAGGGTGTAGGCTATTCTCCCCTGCCACAAGAGTCTACACCATAAGCCTTCCTAATGTAAAATAACTGGTTTGGAGGTCAAGTAATTAATCCATAAGAAAGAGGCTTAGAACAACAGCCACAATAAGCATTCAACCAGCAATTCCCAGCTCAGAAGGGTAGAGGCTACCATCTCCTCCCACAAGAGTGTAGACTAAAAACCTTCCTAATGTAAGACAACTGGCCTGAAGCCAAAGTGCTTAAACAAAAAGTAATAGGCTTAGAATAACAGTTATAATGTAATGTGATACCAGACAGATGACAGTGACATGTCTCTTAATCTACCCACATACATCACGTCATGGTTAGAAGGCCCTGTGTTATCTTGATGAGAAAGCCCTGTGGTCTGTCCAGCTGCTGCATGTGTCTGGTAAGGTTCATGAAAAGAGAGCATTATACCGTATTACTGTTCTGATGAGTTTGACTACAGTGCTGTCATTCAATCCTGATATCTTAATGTGATGGCATGTCTTATGATGTGCACCATACGTATGTATTGGAAAACATTAAAGAGAAAGGTTATAAAGTAATAACACACATTGCAGTTCCTGACTTCACAACCCATACAAGAGAATACACTAGAAAGTACTGACAGGATGATGCTATCCACTGTATCTTTTGTCAAGAGAAATATAACTGACAGATACAATTATCAGTTCAACAACACAAATGCAGATATACTAGGCACCCTGTGCATCAGACACAAAACTTTTGTATTCCTGAATCCAAAAGAGAGGAAACAGGGATATGGCACAGTTATCATCACTTGCACAGGGTGCTGGGGGTTGGGGCAGGAAGCCTAGGCTGATACAAAATTTCAGTGAGTGTGTGAGGGAGAAAGGGAAGCAGGCAGGCTGTGTGTTTATCTGTAGGGGTCCTCCATTTGAAAGTGGTGTGTGAGAGTCTGTATGAACACAGCCAAGTACAGTGATAGCTCTACATCTTGGTATGTTGAACAGGTGTTAGCTGTGCATGGAAAAGGTGGCAGTTCATGGTTGTCCCCGCCGACCATAAGAACTGGCTCAGCCAAGAGTTTCACTGGCACCTCCACACCCAAGGTCAGATGGAGTGCTGCTACCTGAGCATGATTGATGTCTGCTAGATGTGCTCCCTTCATGGGAACACCCAGAACCATGACCCCATGGCCTGCTATGTGTGGGTGTGGACAGCACACTCACCAATGGACCAGTGGAAGTACTGCTACTATAGAAGCGTGCTCAGAAACAGCCACATTGGCTATTAACAGATGTTGTGGTTGACCTACGCCCACAAGGATGCCATTCCCCTCCCATCACAGACACTGCTCATTCCATGACAGACACCCCCCTGTCCATCACAGAGACCCATTGTTCCAATGTGTCATTCATCCAACCAAGGAACTGGCAACACAGTGGAGGCAGTCATGCTTGTCAGACTGTGCCACATCCACAACCCTGAGCATTTGTCTGGAGCACCTTTCTGAACATACCTGTGCCTTCTTGATGGACATAAATACATGTTGGGGATACAGGAAGAGACACCTGCACTAGGTGGAGGAGGGACAGCAGGCTCCCTCTGAACACCCTTATCTGTCAATGTCATTACCCTCCACCTGTCCTATATCTGTGGCCTCAGTGGACTGGGTAGGCATAGGCCTACTGGCTGTGTCCAGGAGAAAAGAAGGGGGTGCCTGGATATCAACCTCTGTCTCAGATTCAACCTCTGCACCCCCAACTGTGCCTCAGTTTTGCCACCATCATCATCAGTGTCTGATGAGATACTGACATCAGGTGGCACACAGTCCACACTCTCACTGTCATGATCACCTGTGATAAAAAGGCAGAAACACAGGCGTACATTAATATCTGTAGTACTATGGTACAATATATGCTAAACAAGTACTTCTGTCAATCTTCATGATGTGTTAGTTCAACAAGAATGTGGCTGACAACTCCAAATTGGGCTTATCGCTGTACCAATCGTCAACCCCCCCCCCCAAAAAAAAAGACATGTGACACAGAAGTAACTTTTATTTCAGTTGTTTTACTGTACAAAAGTATTCAACTAGTCATATATCAAAAGCCTATCTGGACGCTCTTCCTGGGATTGAGAAGGAGGGGCACCCATATCAATCACATATTGTAGGCCACTCTGCTGTGAGTTGTCCTGTTGTAGAAGATTCACCAGGAATTCCTCATTGGGGTGAGAGGTAGTTCTCCCTCAGTCCCACCCCTGGTTACCCTCTGGTCTCAGACAACAGCAGCTGCACACCTCCATGCAGATGTTAGCCTGTCAATGGCCCTGTGGCACACCTGCTCATTAGTACAGCTGTGGCTGCCCATGGCACTTGTGTTTGCAATAATCTGCTGCCATAGTCTTATTATGTCTGGCATATTGAGATGACCCCTTCTGAGAAGACAAGTGCCATGTTGACGGAGCACATCCGCAATGATTGTATTCTCTGCCTCACTAAAGGGGTGTCTGCACCTCAATGACATTTTCAGTCCTAAAAGACAACAGAATGATAATGCACATAAGTATCACATAACTACAAAGTAACTGTTGCCAGATAAAACAATTAAGGTAGGAACCCAGTAGTACCAACTGGAAAAATATAAAACACACTACAGATGTGAAATACTAACAGGCAGGATGCACAACAAGAAGAGTAGCAAGAGCAAAATATCCTTGTATGTGCCATAGCAGTATTTCAGCTGTTCTCCCCCCCAAAAGAACAGAACATTCTAGTTTGTGACATAACAGTAACTTCTCTTTGCTCACCCCACCCGCTAAAGGACAGGCAAATGAAACATTCTGCTAATAAAACACATTTGAAATGCTAACCATGCATTCAAAGGACCTGTCCCTGAAACATTTGTACATATGTATCACACAGCTTACTTTTTTCATGTATTGTCAATCATTTGTACCTCTAAAATGGCTCGATAAACATGGCCGTGCCATTACTACACTTTTAACTATTGCATACAGATAATAGTGCAAAAGGCTTTGCTTCACATTATTAATTAATATATTCCAGCATATGCATTATGTAGTTAACAAAATGACAGCATACCTGCTGGAGTTCAATACTCCTCTGTAAAGATAGCTTGGGAAATATTTTGCTTTGCTGAACATGTAACAAGTATCCTCACCATCAGTTTGTCTAACTACACATTTTCCTTTTTATAGTGGAGTAGATTGTTAATGGAATTCATCTGTCTAGGCTGTGTTTCAGAGATGCTAATTATAGCATAAGTAGCTGAATTGCATACTAATCAACCAATCTGGTGGAGCTATTCAAGAAGTTATAAAGCAACCATTTAGACTCCATGTGTTTTTTCCTGTGGATTTAAAAAATGATGGAGTACAGACACAGAAAGTTTACACAGACAGAATGTTAGAAGCTGCTGCTGTTTAACTCCATTCATATGTGCTACAGGCTGATAGCAATGCTGCTTCTGCTGCCAATAGGCCTAGGTGGAGACAGAGAAGATTTTTCAGGCCACATGTAACTTATCACAACATACACATCATGGATATTGCAGAGTGCTACAGGATAGAGGGAGATACAATACAGGAACCTTGTGACCTCTGCTGGGCTCAGCTACAGCCACAGCCTTTACCTCCCCATGTAGTGGCTGTGTACTGCTTGCATCGCACTCAGCCCTGAGCTAACACTGTGGCAACTGTCGCATTTAGAAAGTAAGTCCTTAACATGTACTGTATTGTATAATAGTATGATATTTCATTGTATTCCATCACTTGGTACAGTAAGCAACTACATGGTGGGAGATCTGTACAGAAATTAATGTCACGTGACAGCAAAGAGTTATTTGACTTGTATGTGTCTAGTAGCAAGTAGTAGGCCTCAGGCCTCAAGAATTCACACATTGATACCTCCCCAAAGTAATGATGATCACTGCATGTCTTCAGTTTAGCACCATACATTTGTAAAGGGAAATCATAACAGGTAGATGTTCGAAAATAATGAGACGCATAGCAGCTTCCAGTTTCATCACCCTCACAAGATCAAGCCAGCAGGATGCAAAACAAGGAAAGGAACAAGAACAACTTAGCATTGTTTGTGCCATAACAGTATCTCAGCCTGGGTCCACCCATCTTGAAAGAACATTACACCCTTGCATGTTCCATGACAGGAACCCAACTTTGGTCTCCACCCCCAAAACAGCAGTCTATGCTTATGTCTGGCATCCAACCTTCCATTAATCTGATGGGAACTGCATATCATAGTGTTCCCAGTGAATATCCTCATACAATGTAAAGGAAAACTCCACCCTCTCATACAGTTTAACTCAATTGTTAGGTTACTTGTCTCCCTACAATATGGTTCCAGCATTGTGTATGTACCAGAAACCTGCTTGTAGTGTTTAAAACTTTTATTTCCTTGCATTGGAGTCAAAGGAAGGGAAAGCCCACCTACCTTTTTTTTAAACTCAACTTCTCACACACTTTGCAGAGAAATTTGTCTCCACCTGCATTACATATCACAGACACAGTTAAATCCGTACTTTACCCTGTCAGGTATTGCTGTCAATCTTTGATGGGTAATTAATCCTGCTAATGTCAGGAACACAGCAGCTGATATAAAAAAAGACAGAAAGCTGTAGAATTGTTTCCATTGTTTTTTTTTTTTTTTGCAGAGAGGAGGAGAACTTAACATTCCCCTTTCATAGCAAAACAAAGCAATTAGATCGGTCAGGGGTTTAAAGGCAATTGTCAACTCTTCTGACAAATTTACATAAGCAGCAACACAGTATTGAAATTCTAAGCTTTAAATGTTATTTATAATAGTTTATGTTAAGACAACTTGAGTAGTAGCAAAGATTTCTGTGACATTTAGAGAAAAGTCAGTAAATATTTTTTTCTTGTAAAGTATAAATGCATTTACCATTTTCAAACCCCCACACACACACACACACACACACACACACACACACACACGGGCCAGAATTGCAAAAAGTGAGTCAGGTGGCAACCCTATCAAATAGGTGCACTGATGTTGTTGTATCTTTCGGCTTTTCCCAGTTAGGGGTCGCCACAGCAGAACTCCGGTCCGCTAATGATTGGCAGTAGATTTTTACGTACCGAGTTGCCAGCTCTGACACAAAACCTTCAACAAAGGTACGCCCATTCACGCATGTCTCCACACAGAAGACGCTTTAGCTGAGAATTGAACAGGACAACGTCTTACTGTGAGGCGACAACGCTACCGCAATAGGTGCACTGATACTGTTCATTAAAAAGGTCTTTTATGCTTTGTGTGACATCCTTCCAGAGGGGGGGGGGGTGCATATCTGGTACATGCAGATCCATTGTAAGAGATTCCCATTGACTTTGAATCAGTCCTTGCATTGTCAGATAGCAACCATAATATACAGCTGAATTTACTTTAACATACATTTACTATGTGCCCTTGCATTAAGAACACTAAGAAAAGGAAGTCAGAAGTACTTAACTGTGTTTAAATGCACACACCCACACACACACACACACACACACACACACACACACACACACGCGTGTGTGTGTGTGTGTGTGTGTGTGTGTGTGTGCAATATGTGTGCATACAAATAATTATTTATAATAAACAACATAGAATAGTTAAGCATTATTAATGTATACATTCTAGTAAATGTTGCTCAATGATTTACTTGGTCACTGTCACACATTGGCTGTGTGTTCCACATGCAATCTTGGTCAATGTCTTTCTGTCAGTATTTTTTATTTGTATTGATAAGTGCATTTAATAATTGTTATTATCTTTGCTAGTGTAGCTTATGTTGTGGCTGAAAAGGGTCCTGGGACCAGTTCACTTTCCTGGTTACCAAAGTATAAATAAATATGAAACAGAAAAAAGGAAGGGGGACATGACAGAAAAAACTGAGGAACTAGTAAAGCACATTTTAAGTCTGCATCATTCATGAGAGAGAAAAATCCTCCCACTGAAGGCATTGGGAAGTATCATACAGACAAAGTTTAGAGTCCTACTACTTGTCACTTGTAAATGTACAGCAAGGATTATTTACTTCAGTAAGAGTTTTCACACCTCAGCAGGAGAGTATGGGGGAAGAGTTTATCAAGTTTTGTTAGAACTACAAGAAGACTCCTCTTACAAAAAAATGTTTTTTATCTGCTTTCTTTTGCTGCAAGTAGCTAACAGCTATTTATAGCATAGAATAACCTCTGGCAGACAGATAAATGAGGCTCAGTCAGGTAAACAGAGAAGAAGCTCTTTTACAGGTGTGTTTCGATGACAGTGTTTCACAGTCCTGCCATTATATTTTAATGGCATGAGAAAATAGCACCACTTCCTTATGTCTGGCATGAGTCATATAAAGAGGACTTGAAATGTATTCTGGAAGAAGGAAGGAAAGCAAGAAAATAAGATCACGTTACCAAGGCAGGCCCCATCATCCTAGGGTTGCCACCTTTTAAGAAGGCCAAAGTGGGACATGGGGGTGTGGCCAATAGGATAGGGGTGTGGCCAATGTGGCACTGGCCACACCCCCACCACGATATCACCAGAGGTGTTAAAGGAGATGCAGTATTCCAGTTATGGATACAACATTGTGACATTACAGCATACTGAAAACTCAAACCATTTAAATGAAGAGAACTATTACTGCAAAAACACACCTTACTCCGTTGTAACAGTAAATAAACTTTAAAGGAATAAAAAACACACTACTCATTAAACAGACACTTGTTTATTTAAAAAGTTAAAAAATTCATAAACCAACCATGACTATTCAAAAAGGAAAACTTAAAAAAAATCTAGATACCACATACAAGCCAAGTATAAAAGTAAGACTTTTTATTGTCAATTAAAGCTAAAGCAAAAAAAAAAAAACACAAAACTACATACTGTACCCTAGTACTACATACTGCACACTAGCAAATTAATGCTAAACAAAGAAAAGCACAAAATTCCAAACTGCACCTTAGTACTTTATACTGCACATTAGTACACTAAATCACTTTTTTTAAAAGTGTATTTTGAATTTGACTTTATGACTTGAAGAAGGGCCCGATTTGAAACAATATTTGAATAAAAGTCACAACATTTCATCTGGTAATTTACAGTCATCATTAGTTCGGCTTTTAACAAGTCCACACTACATCGGTTTTGCGCATCTGTCCATTTACCTTTCACCAAAGAAAAAACTCTTTCTGCAAATGCATTTGAGGTCGGTATAGATAAAACCCTAGCAATTACCGGAGATAGTGTACTCATTTCAGGCCCTTCTTTGAAAAGCTTCAGCCACTTCTCTCCTGGGGTCAAGCTTGTGTTACATAACTGTTCGAGAAAGGGCCTAATTGCTAAGTAGTCCCTAAAAAGATAATCTTCATCTACATCCTGCAGACTCAGGGCAGTGGTCACATTAAGTAAGTCACTGAAAGCAAAGGGCTCATTTAGAGATAATTTAGATAGTGTAAACAAGTAGTTGCTTTCAGTATAATCAAACCACTGTTCCAGGTATTTCATTGCTGTCTCCAAGAACACAATGAAGTCTCTTTTCAGTTTGTTAGCAGAAGTGCTATCTAATGTGTTCATAAGTGCCCTAAGTTTCCCTCCAAAGAAAGCACCTTCAGCTCTTGCCTGCAGTTTTTGCTTCAGAGAGACCATTACACAAAAAGTTTCCATGGCAGTAAGTGCTGATTTTTCTAATGTACTTATATGTTCACTAAAATCAACAAGAACAGCACAGAGAGAGTGCAAATAGTACTGGGGCAGCGTAGGCAATTCATTCTCACCATGTTCATTAGCTGAAAAGTACTGCCATATCTGCCAGGGGTCTCCTCTTCTCCCTGGGAGAGGAAATAGGACTGGAGCACTGGGAGATTTTTCACTATTCTTTCAATGGCTGGGAGTAGTGACAGCCACCTTGTTGGCACATGTCTTAACAGACTCTCAAATTCCATGCCACAAAACTCAAATAAGTCTTTCAAGTCTCTGGTCCTTGTGGCAGAACCTGAGAAGTGTCTGAAAAGTTTCAATACAAATACTTCCATGTCGTACGGTAGTTGTGCTGCAGCTTTTTTGGCTGCATTGTGAATGATGTGGGCAACACAGTTAGCCTTCTGGAGTGATGGGCACTTTTCTTTTAATCTGGTATATACACCAGATTTCTTCCCATAGTTCACACTGGCATTATCAGCCCCATAAGCTGAAATGCTGTTCCAGGGCAAGGAGTGCCTTTCCATAATGTTGGAAATTTGCTGTGAAATAGCTTGTGCAGATTCATCAAGGTCTTCATAAAAGTCCAAAAGGCCATTCACCACCCCTTCTTCTTAAAAAAAATACCTCACAACAAGTGGAAATAATTTTATGTTCCCCTTGTTGGAAGCATCTGATGAAATTGCAAATGAAGTGCCAGGTTTTTGAAGGTCATGCAGGAGGCATTCCAATGAGTGCGGTCCCAAAACATTTTGACTATGGCTTCAGCCTTGGTTCTTCCACAAGATAGTTTCTTTGCAGTATCCGAATCACTGTATAACTGGCTGGCCAACTTTACTGCACAGTCCAAGCTGTTATAGGAAATATTGTGCTTAACAGCATGGAACACCTCAGAGGCTTCTGCTGCAATGATCCTAAGTTCTGGTCCCTCAAGGTTTCGTTCTTTGCCCACTTTGTCATCAGGTGAGTGGATTTAGCTTGAAGAATAGCAGTCTTATGTTGTTCAGTTGCCTCATGTCGTGCAACATCGTTTCTTCCAATGTGGGTCACTAGAAATTCTCTCTCTTGCAGTACCTGCAGAACACTTTGACATCACTGCATCTCTCGATCCAGTCGAATTCTGTTTTCCAAACATCCTGCCACTTGCACATTCTCTTGCTGCTGGTTGACTGTGATGAAGCTGCTGCTCTCTTCATGCTTGAATCTGTACTTACCTGACATGCAACATAGTTACCAAAACTGTGTTAGTAGGGTGCAGTAACATACTGCTGCACAGCACAAATGAACTGGCGCAAAAAACATTGGCACATGAAAGAACTGGCTCGAAAAACAGTGGCATGCAAAAGAACTGGCTCGAAAAACAGTGGCATGCAAAAGAACTGGCTTGAAAAACAGTGGCACGCAAAAAAAACTGGCTCAAAAAATGTTGGCATGCAAAAGAACTGGCTCGAAAAACATTGGCACGCAAAAGAACTGGCTCAAATAACATTGGCACACAAAAGAACTGGCTCGAAAAACACTGGCATGCAAAAGAACTGGCTCGAAAAACATTGGCATGCGAAAGAACTGGCTTAAAAAACATTGGCACTTGAAAGAACTGGCTTGAAAAACATTGGCATGTGAAAGAACTGGCTTGAAAAACATTGGCACTTGAAAGAACTGGCTTGAAAAACATTGGCATGCAAAAGAACTGGCTTGAAAAACATTGGCACTTGAAAGAACTGGCTTGAAAAACATTGGCATGCAAAAAAATGGCTTGAAAAACAGTGGTACTCAAACAAAATGGCTTGAAAAACAGTGGCACTTGAAAAAACTTGCTTGAAAAACATTGGCACTCAAAAGAACTGGCTCGAAAAACATTGGCATGCGAAAAAAACGAGGAATGGAGCAGAAAAGAGTTATTACAGTTTGAAAAAGGTCAAATAGTAAATGAGGTAATGTAGGGGGCATTTTGGCCATTGAAAACTAACATTAACACAGCTTGTAGAAAATGAAATGCATTATTTTTACCACCGAACATGCCCACCTCACCCCACCCCTCAAGAAAAAAAGTTAACCACATTCACTGAACAAAAAAAAAACACTAAAATGAATGAGAATGCACAGTGGATACCATAGACCTGAATTAGTTTTTGACTACAGCAGTTAAAAGAAATGAAGAAATGTACGACACTAATTTACACAGCGCAATGATCTATTAATGAACATGCCCAACAGCAGCACTGGTCGTAATCGGAATATAATGAAAACATTACATTGTAAGTTTATTGAAGACATCACTAAAACATAAAATACAAACTTTGCTACTATAAAAGCAAACTACCCTGTAACAACGACATGGTTTACCACAATCTCAAATACACTGCATTAACGGTAGCACACAGCTGTATATTTTCAAGGAATAATCATAGCAGGTTGTGTGATCGCTAAGTGCACTACATCCAAATATATTATATAGAATACATTTACAAATAACAGGTTATGCCTTGATATCAGTGTACATTCAGTTGCACTTGGTTGTGTAAGGAATTACATCATGTATCTGCTGCAAAGCTGTCTGTGGGGCAAAGATGGATAAGTTGCCCCTCCTGTTTTCTGACAGTGCTTTGCAGTGAGAGTTGGTATCCAGACCTATGTAGTTATATCTCATGTGTACTAACATTTTCTACTATATATTTCATAGACTGATTTTCCACATTTCTACTAATTCTCCATGTTTTATACTTTTTTCTTTTTTTTTTGGAGAGGCAAGTGTTTGCGTGATGTGCCACTTAGCACAAATGGCTTTGGCTATGCACATGCCGTTTGCATGTAGAGTGGCAGTGCACAAACTGGATGAATGAGCCACCCAGATAGCAGACATGACCCAGACAGTCAGAAGCATACACCAGATACATCCAATTGATACTATTGGCCATTGTGCAAACACATTTCCTGGCACCGCTCACTGTCGTGCAACATGTTTGCACAATGGTAAGTGGTACACAACACTTTCAAATTTTGCAAATCCAGAAAGTGCTCACTTCCAGTAAGTGCAATACCTCCAATTGGCAGGAAAACATCATTCTACATTGGCCTTCATCTGCAATAGTCATAGTAGGCCTTTCTGGAGAGGTTTTGAGACTCTGTGTTCAAAGATGGGGTATCCAGGAGTCCAAAGTGTTTGTTGGACTCCTAGTGAATGAACATGCACCCATGCTGTTGCAGAGGTGCTATCATGGCTTGGATTACAAGGCAGAGGCATGGAATAGTCTAGCCCGGGCTCTGACCAGTGCTACCGGTATCTCCTGCACTGGTGAACAATGTAGAAATCACTACAGAGGCCTTAGGATGAGGAAGAGGGATACCCTCAACCATTGGATTGAGGAATGTAGGACTGGGGGTACCCCACAGATGTGTGAGTATCACTTACAGAGATTACTTGTCAGAGTTAAAAGCATATATAGTCAGGATTGGTATGCTTAATGGTATTCTTTTCTGTTCTGTTTTTTTTCCACAGCCATCACAGACATGGGAACTGAATGTGCAAAGCTGTGCCACTGGATTAGCATGGATGCAAGATGCATGTGGTATATATGCATCCCAACAGCAGGGTTATTTTGGCATTAAAATTTACGATGTATTTATTGGTTAGTTATACAGTTGTATCAAACTGAGCATTCATTTCTCAACTGTAATAGGAAAGTATGCATGCATTACTCTAGAGGGCAAAACAACAGTTCAGTATTACGAAGTAGTCATAGGCTGTGCCTTCAAAATCCAAACTTCCCAAATATACAATACTGTTAAGTTTTCATTGATATTGAGGTGTAATGTAAGAGCTGTAAAGCAGCATCACCATTGGCTTGCTGTAAACTGTAATCAGAATAATTGGAGCACACATATGTGCAATGTATGCATACTTCAAGGATTGCTTACTGCAGTCTCTAGTATATTGTACATCTGTTAGGAGCTGGGTAGTCTTAACAGTAAACAGAGATATTTGTTAGGAGTTAATACTGTTAAAAGCAAAGGTAACAGAATAGAGTTAAATACTTGTATCAATGTTTTTTTTTTAATTTTTAATTTTTTGTTTTTCCCCCCAACACAGCGGGGTAAGTATGTCATATGGGATCCTCCTGCTCCCACTCCACTGGCTACAGCACTACTGCCCAGCACATCTACTGCACTACCTGGTAGCACTCTCTCTGCTGCCTCTGCACTACTTGCCCTCTCAGGTAGTTCTGCCCTGCAGGATAGGCCAGTGGTTCCTTCTGGGTTCATTAGTAGAGTAGATGAGTTTATCACCTGCAATGAACTGCCAGGGTCAGTGCATAGTATTGTGCACCACACAGTTGGTGCACACCTACAGCGGATGGAGATACTGCTCTCCATAATTCAGACAATGCAGCCATCAGGGCAGTGAGGTGACAGTGATGACAGTCTACAGGGTGAGGACTTGATTCTCACTGTCACCCAACTTGATGTCCATGGTTTTGAGATGTCCCCAACCTCACCCCAACCATTGTGTTCTCCCACCTCATATGTCCTTCACTGTCCCTGTCTCTTGTCTTGTTTGTCTGCAATTGCTTCCTCACTTGCCCAGCTTACCACACCCAGACATTCCTATAGCCCTTCCCCAACATTCCTCTCTCTCTCAAAAAAAAAAAAAAAAAAAAATGGGCATCTGTCCCACAAAAAAAAAAAAATAAAATCCCATACATAGCTCTCCATTTCGTACACATCTTCATGACATATATGATTTGGTCCAATTCCCTATACAAAAGATTGTGTTGTGGTCACCCCTCTCTATGAAGGTGACAGTCCAGATTCAGCAAAATATGTGGATATATGTTCATGTTTTATTCTTGAAGAAATGGAAAGCTATGGTTCTTTCCTACATCTTTATGCACATTCCTGCCTTCCTTTCACTTTGTTCTCCCCCCGCTTTCTCCCCATTTCACCACTTTCCTGTCTTTCCCATATAAATATAGATACACACTTTCTCAAGGGAATGAAAGATCATAGTGAAGGCTGTCTTCATCCTCTCCTTGTTGCAAACTTTACTCTTTCCTTTGAAATATGCAGTTAATACCTGTTAGGCAGTTTTGTCTAATAGACTATTTCTCATTGCAACATCATGAAAGAAGTACTGCTGGTATGTCTATAACAGACTGAATGTCGAGTCTCATTCTTCATACTATGAGATGAGGATTACAAATCACTTTTAGTGTACAAGAGTTTTTGATAGACTTTGGAGGGGCAAAACAGCTATTACTGCCAATTTGGTTTTGAGTCCTGCCCTTTTTAATTATTTTATGCATCCTTTCCTATGCATGATAGAGGCTGGGTTCAAAACATAATGATGATGTTTGTAAACTGGGTACTCTGCTACCATCTAATGATAATATACTTACCAGAGTTCAACAAATAGCAGGACCAAAGGTTTAGGGCAGAAATTTAATGTTGTTATATGTAAAACTATGTACTGAGTATCTATGAAAATTAGTAGACCATTATGCCTGGATGGTTAGACTATGTTATTGCTCTGTGACATAAAGAATCTTAGAATCACAATTAATAATATACAATATTTTCATAATCCTTTTCAGAACCATGGCAATGTGTGATGGAGTCATATTATGCACATTATGTAAGTCTTTAATTTGACATTTTCAAGTATAATGTGGCTATTTGAATTTACACATTATGAAATAAAAAAAATGAAATGATTCAGAAAAGATCAACTAAACATATCTTTACAGAATAGTCATACTGATATTGATCAAGCTGAATTTATACAATTTAGCTTACAGTTTTTCAGAGGCAAAATTCTATATTGCAAATCAAGTTATATTGATTCTTCATGGGTAACAGCTTCTCAGACTCAAGGTTCAATATAATTATAGGAATAGAAAGCACTTTCACTTTAATTGTAACACTGCACTGAATAACAGACATAAGAGGTACAGGTTTATAAATCAGACTGTTGCTAGACTCTGAAGTTGTCTTCCTCTGTTAGTCTAATATGTTTAGAGTATAAGCTTAGCTTACACATTTGAGCAGGTTTTAGGAAATTTGCCCTGCCCCAAAGGAGTCTGCATTCTTTGAAGGGCTTGTACCCTGGGTGCAAGTGTATATGGCACTAGTGAACATATGATTGGATTAATGTTAGAAAATCTTAGTATTTTGATACTATCTGTGGCTATTGTATAATATCCTCCTTGTAGGTAACCCACTAGTAGCTTCATTTTCATTTTCATGAATGCACCGAGTCTTGGAATTTTTTAATTTATAAGGGGTCAGTAAATAAATCCCTCTTTGTAGACACTCCTTTGATGATTACATTTTACCTATTTTGTATGGAGTTCATGTGATCAACAACATTTCTTCTGCTGAATATGGTATTTGTGCAAACCTTTTCTTAATTTCTGGAACTATGTGCTGATGACTGACTAGTTCATGTCCAGTACACGTGAAATAATCCCAAATTATGTTAGAGGTAGGTTTGAAATTGATAAGAATGAATATTAGTGACATATAACATCTCCCAAGTTCACCCTCTCATAGTCTACATCAGAGAGCCACTGAGGTTTTTGAAAATGGCAGTATCTGTCACCTTCTTGAAAATATTTACATGGGATGTACTGTGTATGTAAAGATTTGAATATGCAGTTCCATTGCCTCTAATTTATGAGCAGCAGTCTATATGCTTTTGGTTGACTTTGCATTTTCTATATAGATAGGCAACAATACTTTATTAGAAGAAGGCTTAACCTGAATCTTTATTGTGTGTGTAACTGATGATTTGTTGGCCCTTTTAGATTGCATTGTGTTCTGCGTATCAATTGATTCTTTTTTCCCTTCTGAATTGGCAAGGATATTATGAGTTGAAGCAAATCCCCCTTTGTTTTTGAAGTAGATATTATGTAGTCTGTGAAAGTTCCAAATGTATGGTAGGATATGATATGGTATGGTATGATTTACCTGCATGAGACCAAGAACTGTTAGATTACTGGTACTGAGTTAGGGATTTCTACTTGCCAACTAATTTGCAGTTACAGTAAAGAGTGTTGTCATTTGGGATGAGAGATACGGCTGCTAAAGTTCTCAAAATGTCTAGCTACTATGTTCTACAAAATACTGCTGTGTGAATATTTTGATTTTCCCCACCTCACACTCCCTGTTGCATTCTTTAATCGCAGCAAAACTTGACTTGCCCACCATTTATGTATACTTAGCTTTAGTACCCCTTCCATTTTTACATTTTTTCAACTAGTCACTCTAAGCATGGTGACCTAGTAGTACAAGCTCTGCTTCACAGGTCCAGGGTCTTGATTTCAGTCTTGACCTCCTGACTCATTGTCTGAGTGGCAGCTTTGAGTATTTTTCATGTGTCTTTGTTGGTTTCCTTTAGATACTCGGGTTTTCTCCTATTTCAAGCATGTATTGGCCAATTAGCTACAGTAAACTGTCCATGCATATGTTGTTTTTACCTTTTCCCTTTTGGCCAAAATCATTCACAGGCAATTTTAGACCCAAGAGTATCACCAGTAGTCCATGTAAAATCATGGAGAGAGTCATAATGGAGTTTATCAAAAATAATGCAGTGGATCTCTTTCTGTTAAATATACAACAGTACAAGCTTATTAACAGAGGTCTTGCTTTTTGAATTTTATGGAATTACTTGAAGAAATTGCAACAGTATTTAATATAAACCGACAATGCTTGCTGCTTATCTTGACCTTTGTAAGGCATTCAGTACTATTTCATATAAGGAATTAACTGACATGTTAAAATCACTAAAGGTTATCCTTGTGTAATCAGTGAGTAAAACACTAGCAGGACGTCAGGACATAGTAAACCAAGATGCACTGGTAACTCTCTTTTCAGGTGGTGGTTAATAGTAGTGCACTACAGGGCTTTGTTTTGAGGTCACTTTGTTCAGGACTATTTTTCTTATGTATAAAATTGGAAAATTAAATAAAGATAACCAAATATGTTGACGACTGCAAAATGAAAAATATAATTGATTCAATAAAAATGTCAGAGTTCTCCAAGGTGGCATACAAAATATACATTCCTGGGGTAGTAACAATGTCATAACATTAATGTCAGTGAAAGAAGTATAATGAGGCTTGGCAAAAGAGTCATAAATTTTTATTGCAAAACAAATGGTCAGATCATAAAAAATACGTCATCATTAACTATTAGGTGACAATACTTAATAATAATTAGAACTTTGACCAATGTGTACCTTCCAAAGTCAGAAAACTTAAATATTTTCAGTAGCATATCTAATTATGAAAGTTATGTCGAGTCACTCCAGGGAGATCACTGCACCTCTTTATACCTCACTAATCTGATCTGTTATTGAAACCACTACTGTGTTTTATACCATTTGTGTAACTCACAGTAACATGAAAATGTACAATGATTGCTTCCTAGAAAAATATAAAGCCAGAAAACATGAATTATTCATAAAGATGTCAGGAACTGTCATTATATTATGCTTCCTACAGGTGACTTCGAGGTGATTTTTTTCTTGTCTATAATGTGACATTTGATCTGGTTGTACATATCAATGTATGTGCTTCCTAGAAAAATATAAAGCCAGAAAACATGAATTATTCATAAAGATGTCAGGAACTGTCATTATATTATGCTTCCTACAAGTGACTTCGAGGTGATTTTTTTCTTGTCTATAATGTGACATTTGATCTGGTTGTATATATCAATGTATGTGCCTGTAACGCATTACTGAGTGAGTTAACACTAGATCATAGTATTAAAAATAAGTAGCATCATCATCATCTTCTTTCGGCTGTTCCCATTAGGGGTCGCCACAGCAGATCACCTGTTTCCATTTCTTCCTGTCCTCTGCATCTTGCTCTGTCACACCAACCACCTGCATGTCCTCTCTCACCACATCCATAAACCTTATCTTAGGCCTTCCTCTTTTACTGTTACCTGGTAGCTTCATCCTTAGCATCTTTTTCCGAATATACTCAGCATCCCTCCTCAGCACATGTCCAAACCAACATAATCGTGCCTCTCTGGCTTTGTCTTCAAACCTTCCAACCTGGGCTGACCCTCTAATATACTTATTTCTAATCCTGACCACCCTCGTCACACCCAGTGCAAATCTTAACATCTTTAATTCTGCCACATCCAGCTCAAACTCCTGCCTTTTTGTCAATGCCACTGTCTCCAACCCATATAACATAGCTGGTCTCACTACCCTCTTGTAGACCTTCCCTTTTACTCTTACAGGTACTCGTCTGTTACAAATCACTCCTGACACTCTTCTCCACCCACTCCATCCTGCCTGTACTCTCTTCTTCACCTCTCTTCCACACTCACCGTTACTCTGAACTCTTGACCCCAAGTATTTAAACTCATCCACCTTCGCCACCTCTACTCCTTGCATCCTCACCATTCCTCTATCCTCCCTCTCATTCATACACATATATTCTGTCTTAGTCCTGCTAACCTTCATTCTTCTTCTCTCTAGAGCATATCTCCATCTCTCCAGGGTCTCCTCCACCTGTTCCCTACTCTCACTACAGATCACAATGTAATCTGCAAACATCATAGTCCACAGGGACTCCTGTCTGATATCGTCTGTCAACTGTCCATCACCATTGCAAATATAAGTAGCATTAATGCAAAAATACTGAAATATGCATTACAGAATGTCTTCCATGATTACATATAAGCTTCCCTTTACCAATTAAGGAGGTGAAGTTAATAATTTAAAAATTTAATTGTATTAATGACTTTATTGGTTGGAAGCAACTATATCAGTTGTTCAAGGACACCGTGTTCATAGGTTCATAAGTTCAAAGGTTGGTACTAGGCTATCGGCCCTAGGGCTTATACAAGCCTAGCCATAACAATTCCCTGGCTATTTCTTCCCACACTATTTACTTCCTGGACCCCTGTCTAGCAGGGTGACTGGCGTGATCCTCGGGGTAAATTTCCTTTCTCCCATCCAATCATCAAGGTTCCTTTTGAAGAGGGCCAAAGAGGTGCCCTCCTTGACATGTATGGGAAGTCTATTCCAGAGTCTGGGGAGTCTCTGGGTCAGGAACCTATCCCTCCAGCATGTTTTGTTTATTATGATGACAAGGTTTAGATCACTGGAGAGTGTGGCTCTGACGGATTGGGATTTCTTTAAGTGTAGCATGTCCAACAGCTCTGGGTTTGACATGGCCTTGTATGTTAAGCAGAGATCGCCTCTGATTAGACGAT
Source organism: Protopterus annectens (assembly GCF_019279795.1). Taxonomy (NCBI): domain Eukaryota; kingdom Metazoa; phylum Chordata; order Ceratodontiformes; family Protopteridae; genus Protopterus; species Protopterus annectens. Next base: position 798,417,000 of record NC_056748.1, read on the forward strand.
ATGCAAAAGAGTATAGCTGGAGTTTTTTAAGGCAGTCAGCATAGGGCATCTGCTTTAGGCCTGTGATTCTTTTAGTGAGGTATTTCTGCGGCCTTTCCAGTTGTTGTAGGTGTCTTGAGAGGTACATACCAAATGGGGCATTGTATTCTAAAATGAGTCTAATGAGGGATGAGTACAGTGTTACAATGACCTCCTTTTTTCTGGATGAAAAGTCCTTAGTGATGAGGTGTGCCACATAGAAGGATTTCCTGACTGTTGTGGTGATGTGGTTATCAAACTGTCCACGTGTCCCTAAGTCTCTTATCACACTTTCGGTGTTTAGTGTACTGCCACCTATGTGCTAATTCACGGGTACATGTTTTTTCCCAAAGGGGATAACTATACATTTCTTGGCATTGAGCTTGAGCCCATGGCTCTGGCAACAAGCATCTGTTTCTGTAAGGCCCTTTTGTAGAATGCCCATATCATTTGGAGATTCAATAATGGCTCCCAGTTTGCAGTTATCTGTGAACTTTGTTAGCCAGAGTCCCTTAGTATTGGCCTGTACTTCATCAAAGTAGATGCCAAACAACAGTGGTCTCAGGACTGAACCCTGAGGTACTCCACTTGTCACTTGTCTGGAGCTGGATTTGGAGTCAGCTACTTTTACAGTGTGGGTTCTGTCAGTAAGCCAGTTGGCAACCCCTCGAGTGACGTAGGAATTAATGCTCAGCTTAGTAAGTTTATCTATGATTCCAGAGTGGGGGATGGTGTCAAAGGACTTGGCGAAGTCCAGATAGGCTGTGTGGACCACCTTACCCTCGTCCATGGCTCTGGAGATTGATTCAAAGAAGTCAATCAGGTTCAGGAGACAAGATGGTCCCTTTACGAACCCAAAATGGGTGGGGTCCTGAGTTTGAAGATTGCCAATGTCTTTGTTTATAAGTTCCATGATAATATGTTCCATGGCCTTGCAGATCAGGCTCGTCAGACTGATGGGGCAGTAGTTCCCAGGATCTAAGGTGGATCCCCCTTGTGGAGTGGGATAACTGTAGCTGTACGCCACTCAGTGGGCAGGAAGCCTGAGGTGAGGCTATGATTAAACATGACACTTAGGTGAGGTGCCAGTTCATTTTGTAGTTAATTTTGTAGTTCATGTAGTGCACAGCCTGGGATGTCATCTGGTTCCATGGATGCTGTATTCTTAGCTTTGGAAAGTGCATTTTTTACCTGTGTGGCCGTTATTAACGGAATCTGGCAATCTTCTGGTATTGAGATGGGCCATTTAAGGGGGGAGAGGGGGTGAAGTTGGCACTGAATCGATCTGCCAGGATATTGGCAGTATCCTTGGGATCAGTATATTTAATGCCATTCTGTTGTAGCTCAGAGCAGATCTGAACATTGCCATTTAGATTCTTGACATAGTTATAGAATGCCTTGTGGTTGTCTTTGGAATCTTTGGCAATTTTATTTTAGTAACTAGATTTGGAGGATTTTATGAGGGATCTCAGCTTCTTACTGAGGCTGGTAAGGGTTTTTTTTGCATCCTGGGATTCTCCTCTTTTCTGCAACAGTTTCTTCCTTTTCTTGTAAAGTTTGTTTATGGCAGGGGACCACCAGATTGGCTTCATTTGTTTGGAGGAGAGCATCTTGGTTCTATTTGGGATGGTACGATTCATGCATGAGTGGATGTGCTCGTACAGTGCCTTAGTGTAGGACTCAGCAGTTGAACTTACAGTTCCCGTCTGCATGGGTGTCGTGAAGTTTGTCACTTCTGACTTGAGTACCATGAAGTTGGCTTTAGAGAAGTTTTTTATGGAGATTTCCTTACTGGGGGGTGGGGGTGGGATGTGGATGTTAAGGGTGATTAGCTTATGGTCTGACCTGACTAACGAGGGGGGTGACCATAGGTGTGGAGCATCGATTTCCCATGTTGGTAATGACCAGGTCTAGGATATTGGAGTCCCTGGCAGGACAATGGATTAGTTGATCCAGAGCGTTGGAATTTATGAATTCCAAGAACTGTTGGGCAAAAGTGTTGATACACGAGTAGTTTTCCCAGTTAATGGCAGGGTAGTTGAAGTCACCCAGTATTAGGGTGTTTGGTTATATCTTAATATTTTCCAGTATGTTTAGAAAGTTGTAGTGAGAATCTTGGGGCATGGTGGGGGATCTGTAGCAAGCTACAATTTGGATTGCAGTCTTACCTAGTGTTAGTTGCACCTGGAGAATTTCAGCCACATTGTGTTGGGTAACTAGCCTGGTGGTGTGAATATCCTTGGTGAATATGGACACTCCTCCACCTTTAGTGTTTTGATCCTGGTTTGGTGGCCAAAAAGTGTGGTAAGAGTTGTAGCCTAGTATTGCAGGGGTGCTCTATGGATCCTTGAACCAGGTCTCATTTACTGCACAGATATTGATGTTCTCCATTTTTAGGAGTGCCTCAAGAGAGTGTATTTTGAGGTTTAGACTTCTAGCATTGAGTAGCATTACCTTCAGATTTTGCATGCTTGTACCTGTTACAATGGTGGTTTTGTCCTTTGAACTTTGCCTAAAAAAGGCACTATAGGGGTGGCAAGAGCCTTAGCCAGTAACCTGAATCCCAGGGGCGACAGGTGCAGACCATCTCTGGCAAAGCATTGTGGTCTGTCGATCATGTCATCCCAGGCAAACAGATATTGGATCCCCTTTGAATGACACCAGAAGCTTAGCCAATTGTTGAAGTCAATCATTTTGTCCTTATATTGTGGTATAATTCTGGGCAAAGGCAGGATGCTACTCGGGGCAAGGGTCATACCTGCCTGGGCCACATGATCTGAGAGCTCTTTCATGTCTCTTTTCATGTAGTCCAGGGAGGTATGCCTTAAGTCATTCACTCCAACATGGACAATGACAGAGTCATATTTGTACTTGTTGTGGAGTGACTTGAGTGCATGTGTTATGTGGTGGATCCTGGCACCCGACAGGCAGCTGATTGTAATTTTCTCCTTGTTCAGCCTGGTGAGTGGGACATCAGTGTGCCTGACTATAGAGTCACCTATGACTAAAGTGTTAGGTACATGGTCTTGCCTTAGGGGCTGTTGCTGGGTGGCACACTGGTGTTGTGAGCTATGTGACACATTTGTTGTGATAGGTGTTTGTTTGCGTTTCAGCTTCAGAGGTCCTTGTTGCTTGGGCAGCTTACAGTTAAAGGCCTCCGCCTATGTGGATTTAGTGTTGCTATGTGTGGGTGTTGTTGGTGTGGGTTTAGAAGGGCTATCTGTTATTTGAGGTGTTGTGCGAGTGTTAACCTTCTCCTCTTTACTGTCTAGCACAATCTTGGGTAGTTGGCTATGTAAGTACATCTCTCACAGGTTGTAGTGTTGGGTGGTAGGAGGAGAGGATTGTCTGTGTACATGAGGCAATTGCTGCATTGCCCCAGTAAGCCCAGATTCACCAGGTGGACAGGAAAAATCACCGGAAGCTGACCCTTGGACATGCCTGGTTTGGTGCTTTTTTTGTAAAGTACAGGAGCTGTTTTCCCTTACCTTAGCAAGCTACTTTGTAATTATAGGCTGTTTAGTGCCTATGATTAATTTCTCCTTATTAACAAGGAGAGTTGAGTGCTTGTATCAGTTTAAGGCTTCCTAGTGCTTTCCAGCAGGTATTAGAGCAAGTGCTAGTCACAGGGATGCTTAAAGGTAAGACGAAAAAAATTGTGTGCACTAGAGAAGTTAGATGTGAAAGTAGGTAACTTAAGTTTTACCTGTCTAAAAAGTTAAGTTTTAGTGGGGAATCATTATTTTTATAACAGCAAGATAGATTGAAAGGGGGTGGTCACTTATGTATTCTGGTACTATGGAATACAATAGGATGGCCAATAAATTTAAATAGTTGAAGGGGAGTGATTTCACAAAATGATAATTTTGTGCTTACTTACCAAGCCAGTGAAAGCAGAGAGGAAATGAGATATATGGTCAAATTAACATAAGAGGCAGGCAACTAGAAAGACAGTGGTATTTAAGAACAGAATAGTAACAGGGTGGGTGGGTAGAAAAAAAATTCTGCTCGTCTCATAAGAGACAGAGCTGTGGTCTCTTTTGAAGTTTTAATATGCAGTTAAAAGCAGACTACAAGTAAAACACAAGGTAAAGAAAACAAATCACAGTATTCAAAATATAAAAAGGCAATAAAGTAATACAAAATGCAACAAATAAAAGCAAACTAACTTTTCCTTCACAGCAAAGTGTAGCAGAGTCTGGGTGAGCCTTTCCTAGGTTTTATTCTGATGAAGTTCAATAATTAAAGAGCTGAGCGAAAGCGGTAAAAAAACGGTGTCATGTTTATAATTCACTTCTTTTCCTTTTCACCTTGAGTTTTGGTTTTGATTTATTTATTTTACTCTGTGTTGGTAGTTCTCTGGCTTTACATACACACACACACACACACACACACACACACACACACACACACACACACACACACACACACACACACACACACACACACATCTATTTTTGCACTTAAATTTTGTGATGTTACTTTTTGCCATCTCTGTATGTATATTACTTTACCCCTTGGAATTCCGAATATGGACTGTTTTTTTTCATTTAAGCTTGTTTTATAACAGCAGTTATTTTGTTTGTATACCCCAGTAGCATTTTACATATTACAGAAGGACAGCATTTTGACTATGACCTTGTATTTCATAACAAGACCTACATCTCACAGCAGATAAGGAAGTAGCTCATCCAAACTTTAATCTTTAGTATTTTTAATAAGGGCCTGTAACTGAATATTTTGATGTGCTATATTTTTCAGCTAAAGGCCGTGGTAAACTAGTTGACCTACTGCATGCTGCCATCACAGGGAAGATGTTTTACGGAAGTACAAAAAGTCACAACACCACATTCATATGCTCAACTACACAAAAGCTGACTGGTGGATGGGGTAGGTTACATAATAAGACTGTAATTGTATATTCATTTTTGTAAGAGCTAAAACTATATATGTTCCTCTAGCAAGTACATGACAACTATCTTATACAATTAATATAATTTATATGTTATTTGTATTGTTTACAGAATAATATGATGTATGCCTCATGAATTAAACCTTCTGCAGGGGTGTTACTGAATGCTAATTCATAAAAAAAATGCCATTGCCTTCTGTTTGCATCTTATCTGTGTATACGTTAGTTTATTGCTTAGTTACTAAGTGACTGCATTGCACTGTATCTGGTGGAAGACTTAATGTGTGCTAGTAGATATTTCAGCAGTTTCTACCAGGTAAAGGTATCATGTCATAAATTAGTTGCACAACCATACTATCTGAAACAAAGCTGTACCTCTAGAAGATAAAACAAGCACATGCTTTACAAGAAAATGTAATTTTGTGACCTTAAGTGCTTCTTTCCCACTTCAGCATAGCCTAACCACATGAAGCCATATTTAAATAACATTCTGTATAGCATTCAAAAGGGGAGATATAAAGATAGAGCCTTACGTCATGTGCCATTAAAGACAGAGTTGCTACCTGTCCCTATTTTCAAAGGACACTCTCCATTCTGGTAGTTGAGTCCTATGAAAAACGTGAAAGACAGCAAATGTCATGACGTTTTTGGAGAAAGAATGTTTTCTGTCATTCCTCCTGTTTTTGCAGAAGAATATAATTATGAGACAGAAATGCCATACACACAACAGAAACAACTAAAATTATACATCAGTGAGTCCTTATTATATTTTGGTAATAAAGTAGAATGTGGTCATTTGCATTAACTGTGGTTGTTTTGTCCAGCAAAATCTAACATTTATACATTAATGTCCCACTTTGGGCATCTGAAAAGGTGGCAGCCCTAAGTGAGCACAAGACAAGTTCCATATTAAATTGAGCTGAGGAAAAGTTACTCTTTCTTTCTCCCCTTTTATCACTCCTGTTTTCCCCCATCCATTTCTCATTCATAAATATTGCCAGGATCATGACATTCAACAGATGGCATGGGGAGGCTTTTGTTACTTTTTAAAATATTCATGTCTACTCTCTGCAGGGTGGAAAACAAAATTCTTTTAAGCTGCTTTATTACTGCATTATAAATATCACACTACAGTACAGACCAGGAAGAAAAGAAATAAATGTTTTTATAAGTAAATCTACATTGTGCCATTATCTTGTGCACCTATTTCATGAAATGACTAGAAGTAAGCTAGTCCAAGCTAGTCTTCTGTGTTTTTTTCCCTGTACAGAAAATACCTTTCCAGTTTGACATATAAAATTAACCATTTAGTTCAAACTCACATTTAAGTCTTGACTGGTAGATATATGTAGTTTCAGATTCAAGGGTATAGCCAGGCATACTCTTTGTACTCTACAGAGTACATTTTTCTTTGCATCACTCATAAATCATTGTTGCTTTTTTTAGGCTATGTTATGTTTGCAACTGTTTAAACGTATGCACTTATGCCTCTAATGACAGGTATGTAACAGAGAGGATTGCAAACCTGAAAACAATATATTTAACAGTTTTAGAGTGAAATACTGAAAATTATGTGTAAATGTATTAACGTCTAGGTCGGGGCACTATTTTCTTCAATGTGTCCATTTTTTAAATGCCAGGTGGTTTAGGGAGCAGTAAAGAGTTAATCAGTACAAAATGAAATTTTCTGTGTACTCTCCCATTTGGCACGTAAAAATAAACTACCAATCATTAGCGGACCAGAGTTCCGCTGTGGCGACCCCTAACCGGGAAAAGCCGAAAGACACAACAACTCTCCCATTCATTTATGAAATAAAATTTGTTTGGGTAATCTCAATCAACTAAATAGAAACATACAAGTTAAAAACAGGTAAGAAAGCCTGTTTAGGTGGTTATGAAATTCTTTTGGAAATCTCTGCACTCAAAGTCACAATTTTTTGTTAAAGATGGAAGTTACAGTTGCAGTGTTACATGAAAAATATTGTCACAGAGGAGTCTCATGTCAGATTCAAATAAAATGGTTTAAACAGCAGGCACAGTGTCCATGACACTGTCAGAAACTTATAGAATGTGTGCTGTTTCAAGCTACGCAGTGTCTGTTTTCTGGAGTTCACTCTTATTAAATGAATGTACAAAACACATTAACTTTAGTTTGTATATTTATACATTGTGTTATGTTATTGCTCCATTAGGACTGTAAAACTCTGTTGGAGAAGTGATTGTGGGAAAAAAGGGTATCAGTTTCTAATGGATTTAAAGTAGGTACTATGGTCGCTTATTGAAAAGATTTCCATTGTATATGTATTTCCTGAGTCCAGCATTCAGTCCTGACCTCTATTCTCTGTCTGAGTGGAATTTGCAGGTTTTACATTTGACTGTGTCTTTTTTATTTTCTCGAGACACTTTGGATGCATATAAGGTTGAGATTTGCTCTTGTGGTAAACTAGGTTGTGGCTGAAAGTCCAAGGACCATAAATAAAAAGGATAAAGCAGACCATTAGACTGCCAGTTATCTAGTGCTGACAATATAATCAACAAGAAGACAAGGCTGTGTTCTGTGATTTTTATGTATGTTTCTGTTTTACTTGACACATTATGCAGTAGTAGTAAGACAGGAGAAAGGAGTACATGATCTGATTTAGAAAATTAAAACTAGTGATAACACCTTTTCATATTATTGAAAGGTGTCCCACACACCTATAAACAGACTTAAAATGAAAGCACTATTTTTTTCTAAACAGCTGAAGAAAAATCAAGCATTTGTCAATGGCAAACATTGAATTTAGATTTTCACGTATATTTTCTCTATTTATGCATATAAGTATGTTTGTATACATGTATTTTCATTTATGTTAGCTAACCAAGAGGTCTAACTGCACATAACAGTTTACACTGTAGGCCCAGATGTAGATGCATTTGGTAGCAAAAAAGTTGGTAAAACAAACATTATTTCTACAAACACAGAAATGGCTGTATTTACTGGACTTTATAAAGGGAACACTATAACACTGATGTGTTTCAGCAGAAAAAAATATATAATCAGCATATTAATTTATCTTAACATTTCTACTTTGTGCTAGATATTGACTGTATTTGTTACATAAATAGATTATCCATGACTCATAAAGAGAACTTACTGAACTTCAAATTGCTCTAAACAAGACAAATAATTGATTCATTGCTTGCTGTGGGTCACCCTCCATGTCCTAGGAGGACTATGAATGATTTCTAAATATGCTTGCTGAACTGCCTGTAAATTAAAAAATATATTTTTTTATCTGTCAGTTAACTGGAGCACCTATATTACAAAGATTGGGTATGCCTAAAGATTTCTAGACTTATTTGCTAAGCAGCCAGTTTCAGTCTAGAGGTACCCTCTGTGTGTCAGGGTGGGACAAAATGATCTTCATCCCAACTTGCTTTGACAAGGACAGCCTTCACCTTTCATCCCATGCCTTCTGCATGTTGGCCAAAGCACTTGCTGTATCATAGTGCCTGTTTTAGGTGAAGTCCATCTTCTTGACATTTAAACATAACAGTCCAATCCATACCACATCAAGGTGGCCCTGATCAGTGTCACAAGTTTTTCTTCACAAAAAATTGCAGAACGACCAGACTCTTCATCAGCTCGAACACATAAACATCTGTGCTGTAACTGAGACTTGGCTTGACTATAAAGATAGCAGTCCCCCTTTACCAGGTTTCAGTGCCTATCATGCATTCAGACCAGCTGGAAACTGTGTGAGAGCATCAGTCATAGCTGGCCTTAGGCATAGGCCAACTAGGCGGCAGCCTAGGGCGCCGCTGTAGCAGGGGTGCTTTTCCAGTATTTATTTGGTGTAGGTAGACCAGAATGGGGGCACCTGGTAGTGTGGGTGTGGCACCATGGAGCCCTTTTGCCTAGGGCACCAGTTGACCTAAGGCCGCTCCTGGCATCAGTACTTGTCATAAACCCAAATATCTCTAGACAGATTCCCTGTGATCCACAGATAGAACTTAATGAACTTCAAAATACCCTAAACAAGATAACATTTTAATTTATAACCTATTATAAGTCACTTTGCATGTCCCTGGAGGACCATGGAAGATTTCTAAATGTGCTTATTGTACTACTCATAAATAGAAATACCTTCTTAATTGGTGATTTCAATTAATTGGAGCACCAATATCAAAAAGGTTGGGCATGCCCAAAGATTTCTTTGACTTAGTAAGTGATAAATGCTTTACATCTCCCATGCACCACCTTTCTAATGTGTATTAACCCTAACCCTGCACCTTTCCAGAACACTACCACCACTACACAATTCACTCAGACACACATTACATTTAACAGCACACAGGCACAACACTGAATCTATCTCCTTCCCTATCCCTTCCTCTAAACCTAACCTATGAACTGTCATACACACATATTCCCACTGTTTATGCAGAAACTTTCAGTATATCCAAGCATTTTCGTATTAAAACCCCAAATCGATAAAGAATTTCCCAGCAGCTTCAATCTGTGGATGAACTTACTAATCAACAGAGTGAAGTGAACCAATACATATGTGTGTGTGTGTGTGTGTGTGTGTGTGTGTGTGTGTGTGTGTGTGTGTGTGTGTGTGTGTGTATATATATATATATATATATATATATATATATATATGTGTAGGGTCTATGTTAAATATTCGAACATCCAAAATGTCAAATGTTATATGGTCGAGACCAAATGTTCGACATTTGGATGTTCGAATATCACATAAAAAAATAAATAAAACGCACCTTAACAGTGTGAGCAGGGGGGTAAGCCCCCATGCACCCCCACACCCCCCAACTTAAATATACCAACTCTGAGACTGCACTTCAGTGCAGAAAAGGGAAATTCTCCCTATCTGCACCACACGGCGCCATTGAAAGTCAATCTTCGAATACTTGAAATTTCGAACATTTGGTCTCAACCATGTAATGTTTGAAATTTTAAATGTTTGAAGACTTGACATAGACCCTATATGTGTGTGTGTGTATATATATATATATATATATATATATATATATATATATATATATATATATATGGGGGAAGGAATTAGGCCAATTCCAGGCATGGGTGACATCTCTTTATTGGACAGAATTTGGTAGGTTACACAGATGGTTGACAGGTTTATGAGAGATCACAGAATTCTTAGGGTTAGGAAAGTGCCCTTTCTCTGACACTGTGCCATCCTGGAGTTAATAAATATAACTATCAGGAGGTGTATGGGGTAGGAGGGTTTGCCCCCTGCAAAAAAAGTATAATATATATATATATATATATATATATATATATATATATATATATATATATATATATGGTTTCACTTCATAATCTCGAATTACTGAAATCCCTAATTTCAGTAACTCGAGACTATAAAGTTGAACCATTCACAAAACCGAAACTCGCAATCCCAAAAGACACAATCACAAACATACATACACCATACAGCACATAACACACACACCATTCCACCCACAGCACTCAAACCACACAACCCTACACTACAGATAAGCAGGGGGGCAAGCCCCCTTGCACCCCCCCATGTGGGGTGTGCAGCCCCCCCCACACCCCCTACTTATATATACCAACTCCGTGGTCGCACATAACATAAAAAAAACCTCACACCACGCCATCCTCCACTCGTTTGCACACAAATACACATCATACATATACAAACAACAACAAATCCAACACTCACACTCACACTTACACCTCCATACCCTTACCCACACATACAAGGTACAAAAACACACACAAACACTCACTCAGCTGCAATTTCAGGCCCCATAGCACTACATGCGACACACCGGAAATGCATAAGCTCGGATTTGAGATATTCGAATTCGCTCTTATGCACTTTTGGCATTCTGGTTTTAGACTTCATGGTCTCGAATTACTGAAATTCGAGATCACAGTAATTTGAGATTCTGAAGTGCAACCGTATATATACATATATATATATATATATATATATATATATATATGTGTGTGTGTGTGTGTCTGTATGTGTGTGTGTGTCCATATCTAAATATGGGTTGCCAGACAAATTATAAAATAGAGAAAAAGCTGGTACAGCTGTTCAAAAATCAGTTGATCACATGCACTGGCTTTTTTTTGTGCAAGATTGTGGTACAGTGGCGACTACGGAATTTACCCTTGTAGTGTGATCTTGAAGTTACAAAATATAATTAACAAGGGATATGGGAGGGTGCAGTGACGTTTAACTTTTTTTTTTTTTTTTGTATGTGTGCGTTCTTCAATCATACCTCTCAACATCTTAGCTCAAGAATTCTGGACAAAGCCAAAAATAATGATCGAGACAAAGGCCCAAAATCAGGGACAATTTTTAAATTTTGTTCTAATTCTCTTAAAAAGGTTAGTAAAACAAAAGGCTTTGCATCACCATGCATTTTCTGAACAATAAGTATGAAACTCTAATGTCTGGTATTACTGTGGGACATTATTGACTGACTGTAATCTTCAGTAATTTACCAGACTGTTGCAGTCCACATCATCAAAGGAAAGACAAGCAGGCTGTTTTCCCTACAATGTTATGGATTGCGATACTTTCATTTCTATGAAACAATAATTCAGTGTGTGTGTGTGTGTGTGTGTGTGTGTGTGTGTGTGTGTGTGTGTGTGTGTGTGTGTGTGTGTGTATATATATATATATATATATATATATATATATATACATATATAAAAGATCCTTTTCACACAAAAATACCCCACTGCCACCCTTTCTATTATAGTGCTCCTGCTGTGTGTTCCTCTACTTCCTCTTCCCCTTTCCTTGCTTTCACGTACTTCTCTTTCCACCCATTTTAATGCAGTAAGGCATATGGCATGCTGGGCATCCTTTTGCTACTTCTTACCATGCCTTGAACTATTATCTGACAGTGTTCAGACCAGCTATTTGCCAATATATGCACTGGCTCTTACCTAGTGCTACATCTATCTCTCTCAAGTTTTTACTAGTTTAAGGGAATGTGGCATGAGATTGCAATTAGCCTTTTTCATTAAGCTTTCAGCTGCATCACTCTGCTTTGCTTATGAAGTTTACTTCTTGCCAGATTACCTCCTTAAAACATATATATGTCTACTCACTCTGGTCATTCTTATTTTTATAGTCATAGCTATTTAGTGTTATTTTGTTGTCTGCTTTGTGTGATATCAATGTGCTGTATTATTTATTAGCACAGTATTATGCAACTGATATGGTGTCCTCATAGCCGACCTTAGGCATAGGCCAACAAAGCGGCCGCCTAGGGAGCCGCTCTAGCAGGTGCACTTTACCGGTAATGTGGATGGTGTAGGTATGCCGGGATGGGGTCACCAAGTGGCACAAGGGGTGCTGTGAAGCCCTTTTGCCTAGGGCACTAGTTGACCAAAGGCCGATCCTGTGTGTCCTGCTAAAATGCAATTCATAATAGTCAAAAATATAAAAAAAAGATAAACTTACAGAAGTAAAGAAAACAAATCAGTCCATCAAAACAAGGAAAATGAGTTAAAACACATTAAAATGAAATAAAATGTGTCTGCCTTTATCAGTATTAGATATACACCACATAGCCATCTGGGGACAGTTTTATTGCTGCCTTATACAATGGTGCAGTGTAAACAGATGGTCAAGTTAAATATAATGTGTTTGCAAGTTCTTATAAAATGGATTGGCATTTTGTGGCAAAGGGAAACAGAGCACTGACTACAGTCAAGCAACTCCGGTCCAGGTAGTGAGCCCAAGGTTGATAAGAGTCATTCAGAGGAAATGAGAGTGATCTGCCAGTGATGGCTGTCCTTTCTCAGAGAGAGAAAAGAGAGGGGACTCTCATGCTAGAAGGTGGAGTAATCCTAGCAAAGAATATGGGCTAGGTTCCTAGAATTATGTAGTGGACTGTGCAACTGGTATGTGAGTGAATGCAAGTGTGCATATGGTAAAGGCCTTGGGCAGATTGAAATGTGTCATTTGTCAATGGTAGGCTATCTGAATGCTATTTCTGCAAAAACATTTCGACAAAAACACTTTCAGTGAAGTATTCAATTTCCTTTACTGTTGTGCATCCCTGGTATATTTAAGTTCAGGGGTGTGGAAGCCATCCTCCCATATCGAGGCTATAGGAGGGTGCTCCCACAAAAAATATTAACAAACTCAAAACAAATAGTAAAAACAGACATAGGAGCCTTCGGGAACCATATATGCATAAATAATTTAGTTTAGTGCTTTCGTCCAAGTATCCAGACTTTTTCAGAACAAAAAACAACTGGCTTAGATGTGTTTATATATATATATATATATATATATATATATATATATATTTTATTTATATATATATATATATATATATATATATATATTATATTATATTATATTATATATATATTATATATATATATATATATGTGTGTGTATATTAACATACATCTCATGACCAAAAAGTTAATTACACAAATCAATATCCAGTTATATAAAAAGCTTTTACTTATGTCTAGTATTAAAAATAACAGAATACTAATCATTTATCTTTAAGGCCTGTGACTGTTCCTCCCTCTCCCTCAAGTCAATCTTGGGGTTCGGGAAGGTTCTGAGGATGATTTATTAGAGTTGCTGGAGTTTAAATAGAAACTTAGAACCAACTAGACTACAATACCAGGGCTCAATGATGTGATATCTATTTCAAGTGTCCTGCAGTTAAAAGCTGCTTTATATTTGTAATGTATTAACCAAAATAGTGAATTTCCTTATAATTTTAGTATTTATATATTTATATTGTTAAGACAGGATGTGTTATTAGTTATTCAGCATGTTATAGGGGTAGATGGAATTTATAAATTAAATCAATTACAGTGTTTTTATATAATTGGATAAGTGATTCGTGTAATTAACTTTTTGTTCATGTGATGTAAGTTAAAATATATATAAGTCAGTGTACTTTGTTTTTTTTTTTTGTTTTTTTTTTTTGTTCTGAAGAAGTCTGGATAGTTAGACGAAAGTCCTAAACTAAATTATTTAAGTTTGGTTCCTGAAGGCTCCTACATCTGTTTTTACTGTTTGCTCTGAGTTTGTTCCTTTTTCTTCATGGCTTTGTGACAAAAAAAAAAAACAAATGCAGAGAATTTGCACTCAACGAATATGGTGCTGATCTATCAATATGAATATGGGTAGACTCAGCCATTTATGCATTTATCATCTCACAAAATAGATATGAAGACAGCAGATACTCCTGATAGTGTGACACTTTTGTCCATTTCTCAGAATGACATATGATCTTGAATTGCTGATCATGTTACTCTGAACATTTCTTTCATGCTTCTCTACTGGTAGCGGTAAAGCTACTTTCCAAGCAGGCAATGCTTCTCCTTTTGAAGTGATCCAAGACTCTGCAGATACATTTGTGTTAGTAGTAGCAACAGTTAAGCAATTCTATTTTTATGTGGGGAATGCAGGGTTTACCTACAGCTGATGTCATTTGGTCACAAAGGAGGAGTAATTAAGTCATCCATTGTTTATTGCAGAAAAATAAACTGTAAAAAAGTGTTTAGGAGCATGTAGCCAACAGCAATCAAGAGGAGGCAGTGAAACAAAAAAAGCTAATGATGCTTTGTTCAGAGATGTTAGGAGAAAGCATAAAGTCAAGATATTGCCATTCTAAGTAAATATAAACAGAAGAATGAAAATATCAGTATATCATCATAATGTGAAGAAACACTACAGAGTGAGTAGAAGAAGAAATATATAGGCTGAAAGAAAATCACATCAGTATGACTACACCAACACACCATTTGGGATGAATTAATCATTGCAATATTAATAAGCCCTTACACTGATGCAGAAACATTAGTACTATATAAAGAGTCAAAATATGATTAAAAACACTTTTGTTTCAAGTCATGCATCTCCTTTAAGGATATTTGTGTCCTCCTCCCTTCTTTAAAATCTGCTCATATTTAAATATTTGTTCCTTGTATGGCTCCCGATGCAGTGAATCGTTCTGCTAAACTTTCTCAGATGTACCACTATTTGTGTTTCTCTTTACAAGGTAGAAATTTCCAGGAGTGCACATAATACCCAAGATGCCATTCTACCAGACATCCGCAAACAGGGATAACATTTCTTGTTCTCTGCTGATAATGTTTCTTGATATGTATTTCAGTATCTTAGCCTTCCTTACTGCTTTTTCTCATCACATGATTACATACCTTTAGGTACTCTCAGAGGTACCAATTTAGTTCCTTTCCAGTTCAGTTAGGGATGTTATAGTTAGGCTGTTCCTTCTGCATTACCATTTCCACACTATCTTTTCTTTTTATTTCAGTTTGTTAATCTTATTGCATATGTTTACATAATTAAAAAGTAAGCTTTTCTTTTAAGTCCTATTACATCATGTATAATGACATAAATAAAAACCCAGCCTAATAGTGATGCTTGTGTTTTCCATGTAACAAAAATATCATTAAGTGAATTCCATAGACTATTGTCCTCTGTGTTTCACTGTCAAGCCAATGTTTTGCTAATGTTGCCACCCTAGGACATATTTAGTATCTGAATAAAATTTGTCACTAACCTTTTATGTGATACCATGTGAAAAGCCTTATTAAAATTATTTATTATTAAAATTTAAAGAACTGCGGTGGTGGTGCTGCGGTAGCGTTGTCGCCTCACAGTAAGACATTGTCCTGTTCGATTCTCAGCTAGAGCATCTTCTGTGTGGAGACATGCGTGAATGGGTGTACCTTCATTGAAGGTTGTGCATCACGGTTGGCAACTCGGCATGTAAAAATCTACTGCCAATCATTAGCAGACCGGAGTTCTGCTGTGGCGGCCCCTAACCGGGAAAAGCTGAAAGACACAATAAAAAATTATTAAAATTTAAAGAAGCAATCTCCACATCTCCTTTCAGTTCTTTCTAGTACCCTGGTTATCAATTTAAAAAAATCTTTTGGGTTTGTCTGCGTAGATATACCTACTTTGAAACAAAGCTGCCATAAAATTATGTGCCTAGTGCTAGCATCTATATACTGTGAAATTATTATTGCTAGCATTTAATTCAGTTTTTACCTATAAGTCAACTGAAAATTAAACTGACAAACTGGTAGCTTTCACTGTTAAATTTATTTCTACAGTTGGGAAGAAGAATTATTATCTGTCGTCTTCCAGTCTTGAGAAACCTTACCCTCTACCCATGATTTGTTAAAACATTCGATTAGTGACATTACTAGTTCTTGGGCAGCCACAGTGGTGCAGCAGTTAGCATTGCCACCTCACAGCAAGAGGTTCTCTGGTTCAGTCCTCGGCTGGGGTGCCTTCTGTGCGGAGTCTGCATGTCCTCCCTGTGGTCGCGTGGGTTTCCTCCGGGTGCTATGGTTACCACCCACATCCCAAAGACATGCTGTAGGTGGATTGGATACTCTAAATTGGCCCTAGGCGTGAGTGCATGCATGTGTGCCTTCCGTGGAAGGTTGGGCTCCGGGCTGTTAACTCGACACCATAAAAACTTCACTGCCAATCATGAGCGGACAGGTGATTTGCTGTGGTGACCCCTAACCGGGAAAAAGCCGAGAGAAGAAGAAGAAGAAGTAACATTACTGGTTCTTACTGCAGTTTTTTGAGAGTTTGAGTTTTAATTCCATCATGTCTGATTTCAGCATTCTTATTCTTGTAATGACTGAGTGTTCCTTTTCTTCCTTCATTGTACTCAGCAGAAGTGTTCATTTATTTGACATGTTTTTTTCATCTTTCATTTCTGTCCTGAATTCACTTAATTCAATGTCATAACTCTTAACCTTTGTATTTCTTCACTCCTGTATAAATTTGTAGTATAGAGTGTTTCTTCTGCTTTTTTGACTCAGATGCCAAACTTTTTCTTGGTTTAGGCCTGTGCTTTTCTGATTAGTTCTCCTGCTTTTTTCTACTTTAGTTGGCATTTTTCTGTCACCCTCTTTCCCCATTGCCTTAGAGTTGCTAAATGCTGCATGTTTTCCTTAACCTTTACTATCACTTCCTTAGAGAACATTTTGATTTGCTTTTGTATATCACCGATAACATGGAATGACACTTTTGATATCTAATTTTTCTCCCATACAATTTTAATGTGTGTTTGCTAGAGTTTTTCTGAGTCAATGTGTCTCGTTTGGCATGGTTCAATTTTCTTTTTTAACCTTCTGTGCAACTTCTCCAGTAAAGTGAAAAATGTCAGTGTTTCTGCCCTGTGTCTTTGCTAAGGATGCAAATATGTGATTTCAAAATGCTTTTTTCCAAGTAACAGATAATGTAGTAGATGTGTTGGTTGGATACACAAACACATAGTTGGATGATATGACCATCAGATATCCTCTGGTTGCATAATATTAGGATTGTGACGTACTGTACATGGGGCCGTTATGAGCCAAAGCTCTTCCATATGACAGCTGATTTGGAAAGTGTCAGCTATTGTCAATATCTGTGTCAGAAGACGCAAACACGATTCCAGTACAGATGCATTTATATAGTTAAAAGTTATGCCTTTCATATGTTTTTGCATCTTTTTACCATTTAACTGTAGCTTTGTAAGACGTTTCCTCTTCAGTAGTATCTCTTTAAAGGTTAACAAATAGCAGAAGGCAACCGCAAATGCACTAGGAGGATTTTTTAAAGAGTTTATAATCTCCTATTCATGGTAACAGAAAACATTTAATCATTTTCTATAGCTGGTACAGTTATGCACTATTAGTTATTGGCATAAATGTGTATTTAGATTTTCCAGTGACTTACATCTTTGTATTTTTTCTCAGTTAAATATGAACGACTTGGCACACAGCTGGCTATCTATATATTTAGCCAATGAATGGGTTATCACAGTGCATTTTCTCAGTAGTGTACGTCTATTACATATTCTGCCTTAGGGGAGGCTCTGCTAACAGCCCGCCTCATAGTATAAAAAAATAATGTACACAAAACAATGGCTATCTTCAGGAGGGGTTGGTGACCCAGGTGTTTGTCGTCTTTGTTGATCAGTTATTCACTGACATTCACAAGTACACCATTTTGTTCTAGATGTGCAGATTCAAACTGGAAGTTCCTTTCAGCAGAACTGGGTTTGCCCTTTTTTGTTGAAATACTTTATAACCATACTAATATTAATCACTTCCTCTGAGCATTTGTGACAAGTGTAGTGGTACTATAAAGCTGGCTGTGTGATGTCAGCATCCATAAAGAAATCATGATTGCCAAGGGCAAAGGGATATGCATTTGCAAAAATGCACTTATCTGAATGATGATGCTGTGGTTGAGGTTTACCTTTGCCCACAGTTGGTGCTACCCTGAAATTTATTATATAAGTTCATGGGTGCAGGGGGTGAAAGTCACTGCATGAGGATAAGGGAAATTTTCCCCTACAGAAGAAAAGCTGAGTTCAAAAACTGTGCTAAACTTCCATCAACATGGCTTTTGGTAAGAAGTGTTTTCATGTTCCTGCCACAGAACCATGAATTATGAAATTTTGACGTGTGTAAGACAGATATTCGCTTACTTATTGATTGCATATGCCGGAGCATCTTTGAGGCCCAGACCCTCAAAATTTTCTTGTTCAGCATATTTTAAGGTTGTTGTTCAGTATATTCAACGTTGTGTAATATGTTCAAAGGAAACTTTATTCAGCAAGTCTAATCAATGTAATAAATGTACGTAACAGGGCAAGATGTACTGTGCAGCTTATATAGAGAACTGTATGTGCTGCATGGCTCTTTATGCAAAATTAAACATTGCACAAAGCACAAAGAAAAGACATAGTTATGTGGAAAGACATCTTCATTTCAGACTCCTAAAGCAAACTAGCAGTATCAGTATGGCCTTCAAAGGTTGAATGGCAGTAGCTGAGGTGCTAAATTACTTCAGAAGTCAGAAATGTACTGTATAGCTTACTTAACTTTTGTTAAATATCTCGCTTCCTGTATAATACAATAAGGACTGGAGAAACCAGCATAAACAGTTATTTCCCTGTCTTGAGGTGCAGACTCATGGTACCATTTGAGCAATACTTTAAAGGTCAAAATGAATCAAAATTTTTTGCAAGAGAATAAACTTCAAATATTGTATTTGCTGAGCCATCGTGTGTGTGTGTGTGTGTGTGTGTGTGTGTGTGTGTGTGTGTGTGTGTGTGTGTGTGTGTGTGTGTGTGTGTAAGTCAGTTGAATGTTACTTTCATTTAAAGCAAAAAAACTGGTACAAATCATCAGACTGCATTTGATCGAATTGTAAATGCTTTTTGTCTGTGCAATATTGCATAACAGTGGAGATAGGAACATTTGCTGTTTCTCCAATGTAGTCCATTCCCAGAGTTGGTATATATATATATATATATATATATATATATATATATATATATATATGTATAGATTGTAGGGATGTGTGGTGGGCATGTGGGAGGGTCAAGGGGCACAAAAGAAATCTCCAAACAATGAAATGACTTACCCTCTTACATTACCCCGGACAGTTTTGGAAAGAAGGTGACCTATTTACAGGAAGAAAACCTTTTCATGATATCATGTCTACAAACACCATTCACTGTGGTACAACAAAACTTTCTCCAGAAGATTTCCTTAAAGAATGTTAAGGTCTCCCATCAATAAACTACACACATTCTACAGATCATGCATTGCCATCCCACCACCACTCATCCCCATGTTCCATTTCAAAAGCATATGTTCCAAAGAAGTCTTTATTTTACTTGAAAATATTTTGACTGATACCCTTCCTGGATCTGACAACATAAACAGGCAAAACAAACACCAGGCCCACACAAGTATGGTATGGTGCACGTCTCAAAAAACTCCAAGCGCAAATATAAATGAGCCAGCACATGAATGTCAGCATCCAATAATTTTAATTCCTTCAGAAATCCTTCAGAAAAATCATCAGTGATGAAAATCCATACAAACATCAAGAATCACCATACTGGTTTCAGTGTCTCTGCCTTCATCAGCACATAGCAACTACACTAAATCAACTAAATAACCCCCCCCCCCACCCAAAGCTAACATGATTGGCTACTCACAAATGATCATTAAGTCCAGGAGAAAAATACTTTTTAACATAATTAACCAAGTGTTTTCTTTCCTATTTAATATATTGTGCCACCCAGATTTATTTGTTCTATTGAGTGTAATCCTATCTATTATAACAAAATTAAATCTAGCTGAATTATGCTTAATAGTATGTTTAAATAGGGCATTTATAGTGCGAGCACACCTAACATCACTCAAATGTTCTGAAATTCTTACTTTGAAAGGACAGGAAGTTTGACCCACATAAAACGCTGAACATGTACATGTAACTAAGTATATAATCCAATCAGAATTACATTTACCATATACATTAATCTGAAATACTCTTGGAGTGTTCTTAGATGTAAAATATTTACTTCTACAAACATATTTACAAAAACTACAGTTACCACAGGGCTGACATCCTAATAATGGCTGACCATCTAAAGTTATCTGATGTGGAGCCACATTAGTATAAGTGAATTTTTTATAATGATTGAACCATCCCACCATTGGTTTACCCTTCCTATAAGAAAATAAACATCTGGGAGGTAACAAATTTCTAAGATGCTCATCTGTTAATAATATACCCCAATGTTTTTGTTCCAGATTAATAAAGAAGTAAGTATTATTTCCAAAATTAGTTGTAAATCTAAGTTGATGTATATGAGACTCTTTAAATTTATATTGTAATAACTCCAATCTACATCTGTTTTTAAAGCTCCAACAACTTCAGAATGCCTATAATCCCTAGTACAAAACCTCTCTACCATCTCCTTTTCATGTTTTTCCAACTCTGTCCAAGAGGAAAAAAAATCATCCAAAGTCTAAGGAACTGAGATTTTAGAATATTATGCATAACATGTGGATGGCAACTAGTGGCATGTAAAATAGGATTCAATTTCGGATGTTCCCTAAATATCGTACTGGGCAGAGTCCCATCTTCCTAAATACTAATTTGAACATCCAAAAAGTAATATGCATGGAATCAAAATTTACTATAAAATGAACTCCTTACTTATTTTCATTCAGATACTCAACAAATTCCTGTAAATAGGTAGAATCCAATTTCCAAACTAATCAACAGTCATCAAGGTATCTGTGCCAAATAACCATTGAATCCAAAAAAATATTATTACTATCATCATAAATTATCTGTTCTTCTATATACCCCATGAGCAAATCAGCATAAATGGGGGCAAATGATGCCCCCATTGCTGTCCCTTTAAGTTGTAAATAGCATTCATTTTTAAAGTAAAAAAATTTTTTGTTAACACATGTTCTGTGAGACAGAGCAAGAAAGTATTAAATCCAGGGCTGTATATACAGGCCTGATTTAGCCAAAATTCTAAGGCCGTCAGCCCTGCTCAATGGGAATATTGGTATAAAGGGTAGATGCATCAAGAGTACATAAATACCATCCCTTCTCAAGTTGCATATCTTTTATAATGTTAAGAAACTCTGTGATATTTTGCATACAGGACTGTACCTACCTTAATAATAGTTTTAGATATTGTGTAAGGTAAGTAGACAACGGCTACTCATTAATGACCCTCTCCCTGAGACTATGAGCCTATCTGAAAGTTGCCAAAGATCTTTATGAATCTTGGGCAGCATATAAAAATATTGTTTACCCAGATCCTATACTGTCAAATGATGAACATTCTCTTTGGAAATTATTCTTTCTTCATGAGCAAGTTGTAAAAATTTATCAGTGTCAGATTTAAGTTTAGAGGTAGGATCCAAATACATTCTTTGATAGAAAGGATGGTCAGACAATTGTTTTTGTGCCTCAGCATAATACATGGCCCAATTCTAAACCACCACCGTACCCCCCTTATCTGCCGAACTAATGACGAGCTGTTTATTTTTACTTAAATTCCACATAGCCTGATGTTGTTCCTTTGACAAGTTATTGTTAATAATATTTCTATGGGAATTATACATAAAATGTAAATTTCTGAGAATCTGTTGTTGAAAAATAGACACAATATGATGTTGTTAATCTTTGTTCATTCCTTACTGATGGGTTATCGGTTCCATCCTTGGAACCGAGCCGACCAATATCAAGCTTGTGTCAGCCAAAAACTCTTGAGCCAATGTACTACCCAGAATTCTCTGCTCCCTGTTACCTCAGATCTCATTTGCCACAGTATCAAGCCACTCTCTCAGCTAAGTGTATAATTTTTTGAAAGTTTATATATTGTTATTACTCTAAATTTTTCTCAAAAGTTTATTCTAATATTTTCCTACCCTATCCCACACTTTAGTCTCTCTCTCCCTTTAGTCTTTCCCCTTTATTACCCTCTTTTATTACCTGGTGGTAATTCTCCATTACCATTGTTGATAATCCTTCCTTTTCTTTTTACCCTTTTCTTGGGTAGCCATTATTGTTCCTTTTGCTACTGTGCTTCTTCTCCACAATGTCAGATAAGAAAAGCACTGTTGGTTTCAAGCAGTGAAAGGATTGCGGCCATAAGTTACCGCTTTCCGATGGCCATGACATATGTGTCTACTGTCTTAATGTCTCCCACTTGACTGTGGATCCTCCGTGTGGGATTTGTAAAACTTTCTCTACCAGAACTCTCAATGAGAGGAAGAATAAGCTAATTTTGAAAGGTCTCCTCAAGTCTTATTTCTCTGAGGCTATTTCTGGGTCAGAGGGCTCACCCCCTCCTGTTAAACCCCACAAGAGGCATCCTTCCTCTCCTTCATTGAAGTCTTCTCCCTCTGGAGATTGTAGGGAGTCAACTGGCAAAATGGTGAAATTGATTACTACTCCAGCACTGCACCCTGTGACCCTATCTGCTCCAGGCTCGGCACCGCCCCAAATTATTTTGACTACAGCCATGTCTCCTTTACTGGCAGTGGAGTTCCCAGTGCAGACAACTATGATTCCAAAAGTTCTGTCGCAACCCCTAACGGCACTGACAATACAGATTTACTCCCCTTCAGCACTATTGGTGCAGTCACCTTTGGCTCCAAGTATGACTCTTCTGTACTCCATGGCGCAGACATTTTTGGCACCGACATGTGCTTCGGTGCAGTCCTTCTTGGCACCATCCTTATTGCCAGTGCAGACACTTTCCACTACGGCACTGTACCCTTCAGGGCAGACCTTTGCCTTTACGGTGGAGACACCTTCAACTACTATGGCACTGACATCTTCAGCACAGACGTTTTCCACACCGTTTTCTTTGGTGCAGACTTCCTCAGCTCTGAGCTCTGCATCTATTGAATTAGCAAGGACCAAATATTCCCTTTCACTGGATCCTTTTGCTAGCAGTCAGTGTAGTCCTTTCCTAGAAAGGCCAGAATCACCATCAGATTTCTCCATGAGGTCAACCAAGAGTCTTTCTAAACAGGATGTGTTTCGGCTTGTTGACCAGTTGCTTGTGGCCAGAGGTCTCTTTCAACCATCGAAGTCTACGTTCCCTCATTCAGGTGAGCGTATATTGCCTCAAAACCCAATGTATACTCCTCCTTCGACTTCCACTCAGGTCTCAAAGCCTATTACTCCGACAGCAGCTTCCCTCCCTCCAACTCCAACAGTGGATCTCACTTTGGGACCAAAGTCGTCCTTGTGGCCTTTGGTGCACTGGGCATCTGGTTCTTCTCAGGCCAGTGGCTGTGCCATTGGGGAGAGCATTCCTGGCTCCATGCCAATTTTTTCTATGTCACCTTCCAGGGATGCTCTTTCTCTTATGGGTCACAGTCCTCTTGAGACTCCTGGTGTGGGGGCAGGCTCATCAGGGCAGGGTGTGACCCCGGTTCCGAGGTTGTCGTGCTCAGTTCCACGCTCCCATTCCCTCCTTGGGTGGGCCAGCCTTCCAGGCCATGGAGAAGGCACTTGCTTCCACTGGAAGAGCTCATTTGTTGGAGTCCTCCCCGCCCCCCCGTGCCACAACTGCCACAAGCTTCAACTGACGGACACTGAACACAAGAGCCTCAGGTTTCTTTTCCTCAGGAGACCCCCTCTTTGCAGTCTTCCCCAGAACCTCCCACTGAGGAAGTACCCCACAAAGCATTGTGTAAGAGGAAACACATAGACTCCACTGAGGAGTCATTGACTGAAGATACGGATTTTGATGACGGGGAACGGTCCCCATGGTCACCTGATGAGGTGTCCTTTGGTGACATCCTCGAGATCCTTGGACAGAGGGGTGACTGGAAGCCCTCTAATCCTTCCTCTGAGGAATCAGTATTCCTGCAGGCTTTTCGTGCCCGGCCCCCTACCTCCTGGGTCACCCCACCTGTCAATGAGCTTGTCCAGCTCATCGTGCAGCATGCATGGAAGCTAAGAGACCAGATAAAATATTATCGCCCCCCCCAGCTGAGCACCCCCATTGGTCACGAGGTCTTCCAGTAGATGCTATGGTGGTGGCAGCTGCTACTAAGAAGGATTTGGCAGAAGAGAGCCAAACTGTCCGTCCACCCAACAAAGATTCCCAGGCGATTGACAGATTAGGGAAGCACGCATTTGCTTCATTGATTTTCGCTGTAAGGTCTTTGAATTATTTGGCACATTTTACCAGGTTTCAGTGAGATCTTATCAACCAGCTCTCTGAAACCTTGGCAGGAGCTGTTTGTGATGAAGTCTGTGATAATGTGGCTTCTCAGATACACATGCTTGAGTCCATTTCCAACTCTTCCATGTGTCTTATTTCTCACACAAAGGAAGGGCCGGCTAGAGCGGCAGGCACAGGTATAGTCACTGATGACATGCTTGGATGTGCCCTTGTGACTTTGCGGACTCCTTTAAGGCTTCCTTCATGAATGCCCCCATAGAGGCCACTTCCTTGTTTGGCCCTAAAGTCAAGGATACGCTGGCAAGGTGCAAATAAGATGGCAAGACCCTGTCTGCCATTGGTGTCAGGCACTCCACTCAGCGATTCTACTCCAGAAATCAGAGGATCGGAAAGATCTGGCACAAGAAATCACAAGGTTCTTTCCGGGATGCATGATGCTGAGTTCTCCCCTAGAGGCAAAGGGGGAAACTCCAATGGAAGATGCCCCTTTTGGGGCAGAGAAGGTCTGCAAAACTGGGGTTCCAG
This sequence comes from Protopterus annectens, assembly GCF_019279795.1. Classification (NCBI taxonomy): domain Eukaryota; kingdom Metazoa; phylum Chordata; order Ceratodontiformes; family Protopteridae; genus Protopterus; species Protopterus annectens. The sequence continues at coordinate 798,442,018 of NC_056748.1, forward strand.
AGATTCTTTCTCTGGCCAACCCTATCAGTGCTTCTGAAGCGCTGCCCAACTGCTCACCACTGAAAGCAGTCGGGGGTCATTTCTCCTTGTACCCCGCTGTCTGGCAAAAGATAACAACCAACTCTTGGGTACAACGGATTATATCCAGAGGCTATCAAATCCCCTTTCATCTTTGCCCAGCCTCATCAAGAATATTACCTAATATTCCACCCAGTCAAAGGGAAACAGCAGCACATGCAATCCAAAAGCTGCTACAAAAAAGAGTCATCCAGATGGTCCCCCCAGACCAGATAGGATCCAGTTTTTATTCAAGATTCTTTTTAGTGCCAAAAAAGACAGGGGACTGGAGACAAACTTTGGATCTTAGTACACTAAACAAATTTGTAAAAACAGAGAAATTCCAGATGGTCATGGTTCAGTCTATCCTTCCTCTTCTGGAAGAAGATGATTGGATGTGCTCTGTAGATCTTCAAGATGTGAATTACCACATAAAAATGGAAAAACACTCAAGAAAATACCTCCACTTCTGTATAGGAGCCAGTCACTACCAGTTTCGAGCCCTGCCCTTTGATCTCTCTACAGCCCCCAGAGTGTTCACAAAATGCATGGCAGTGGTTATAGCTCATTGCAACTTCAAGGATTCCAGGCATTTCCATATCTAGATGACCGGCGCCTCACTGCCCCCACCAACCATTTACTAGAAGAAGCTCTGAAGTATACTCTCTTAACAGCCCGAAGCCTGGGAATCCCTATAAACTAGGAAAATTCCAACACAACCCCAACTCAGTCTTTGGAATTTATAGTGGTACTGTTGGACATGAAAAATTGCACAGCATCTCTTCCAGGACACAGACTTCAGAGAATAAGACAAGTTCAACCGCTGCTCTGTCACCACAAATCCCCAGCTCAAGCTATACTCTAACTATTGGGATCACTGGCAGCCTCAATTTCCATTGTTCCTCTAGCCAGATTCCACATGAGGCTTCTTCAGTGGCTACTTCTCACTCAGTGGTACCCTCTACAACATCCTTTATCTTTTCAGATAAGTGTAACTCAGAGATGCAAGCAGGATTTACTCTGGTGGACATTTTGAAATCCCCAACAATGGTCTCGCCCTTTCAACCCCCATCAACCGATAGCCACGGGGACCATGGATGCTTCCCTGATGGGGTGGGGGGGTTATGTCAGGGAAACTTGATCCAAGGCACGTGGTCGGAGACAGAGGCCCTTTTGCATATCATTGTCCTGGAACTGAGGGCGGTGCTTCTAGTGTTGCAAGCATCTCACTCCATCCTTCCGTCAGGGACTATTGCGATCCAATCAGACAACATGTCAGTGGTCTGGTACATCAACAAACAAGGGGGCACCAGATCTTACCCGTTATGCTGAAAGGCCTTGAGAATATGGCAATGGGTGATAGCTCACAACCGCTTTCTGATTGCAATGCACATTCCCGGGAACTCCAACATGATAGTGGACAAATTGAGCAGGTGCATTCTACAGCCTCACGAATGGTCCCTCAATCCTCTGATAACAGCAAAAATCTTCAACCGCTGGGGCCAGCCTTGCTGTGACCTATTTGCCTCCCCAACAAACTACAAGTGCAGCAACTACTTTGCCCTGATCACCACTCAGGGACAGTCATCAAGGGATGTTCTAGTCCACGTTTAGCCCCTGGGTCTGCTTTATGCTTATCCTCCTCTCCCCCTCATCTCCCAGTTTCTAAAGGAAGCATGAGAGTTGAAGAGCAAAGTGATCCTCATTGTTCCATATTGGCCACGACAAGTCTGTTTTTTTCTTCCTCTGGTCTCACCTGCTAGATCAACCATGAATCCTCAATCCATCCCCAATGTTGATCTCCCATACACAGGGTCTGATTCACCCCACTCTAACAACCCTCAAACTGACAGCTTGGTTTGTCCACTTCCAATGATTGCCAGGCATGAAAACCTTTCATCCCCTGTGTGCAATATTCTTATTGCATCTCATAAATCATCCACCAGACTAATCTATCTTAACAAATGGAAAAGGCTCTCTCTATGGGCAGCAAATAAACAATTAGATCCCTTGTCAGCCCCAGTCTCGGTGGTATTGGATTACTTATCACATCTTTTCCACTCTGGGGTGTCTGCCTCTACTATCCATTTACATTTAGCTGCCATCTCAGATTTTCATATTGGTTTTCAAGATTCTTCACTTATGTCACACAGACTCTGTAAGAATTTCTTGAAAGGGCTTATCCACCTAAAACCTCCCTTTAGAGAACCCCTACAACCTTGGGATTTGGCTTTGGTTCTGCAAACTCTAACAGCTCCCCCCTTTGAACCTGCATCTTCATGTGATGTAAAATATTTCTCTTAGAAAACTTTGTTTTTGATTGCAATTACATTGGCCAGGCGATTGTCAGAACTCCAGGCCTTATGCATCAAACCTCCCTATCTTAACTTCCATAGGATAGGGTATCACTGAGAACTAATTCTACCTTTTTACCAAAAGTGGTGTCAGAGCGATCTGTATATCAGTCTATTGACATTCTAGTGTTCTTTCCTAACCATTCTAACAAGGGAGAGTATTGCCTGCACTCCTTGGATGTCCATATGCAATTACTATTTTATGTGGACAGAACAAAATCTACTCGTAAATCAGACCAACTGTTTCTGGCTTTTTCTGGACCTAGATGGGGTCATCCTGTATCAAATGTTACATTGGCTTCATGGTTGTGAAATTGTATAACCATTATCTAAAACAAAAACAATCTCACCTTGCCTCATAGAGTCAAAGCACATTCTATAAGATCTATGGCAACTTCAGCAGATTTCCATGCTAGGGCTTCCCTCATTGATATTTGCTCAGCTGCAACTTGGGCCAAACCTCATACCTTTATTCTTCATTACAAATTGGACTTGGCCTCCAGAGGTAGGACTTCCTTTGGCTCCATGGTGCTCAGGAATGTTTTTCCATGAGGGCCACCCAGGAATACAGGTAGCTGGGGACTCTGTCCCATCAGTAAGGAATGAACAAAGATTAACAACATCAGATAAAGAACTTTTGTCTTACCATAATGTTCCATCTGTGTTGTTGATCTTCGTTCATTCATTACTTCCCACCCTCCATCCCCCATCCAGAAGTTCTTGGTTGATCTCATGTACTCCTTTCTTGTAGGTCTGTTATGACCAGAGGTAGCCTCTACTTTTATCTATCAACTTACAAACTCGATCTGAGGTAACAGGGACTGCAGCACTCTGGGTAGGACCTTGGCTCAAGAGTTTTTAGCTGACGTGAGCTTGATATTGACCAGCTTGGTTCCGAGGACGGAGCCGATAACCCATCAGTAATGAATGAACGTAGATCAACAACACAGATGGAACGTTATGGTAAGACATAACTTCTTTTTTTTATTAGAGAGAGGTACAAAGGTAGGTGATTTGAACCTAAAATCAGCAACATCTTGTTCAACAGGTAGCCTCTGATCTTGAAAAAATTATTTAAAATTTAACAATCTACAAAATGAAATGACATCTTGAGCAAAAACTTCTTCGGGTACCAAATGATTAGGTATAAAACCCAAGCCATTATTTAATAAATCCAACTCTGCATTAGACAATGGTAACGATGAAATATTATGAACGTTTTGGTTAGAAGCTATTTTGGAATCATAAGTTGTAACAATGTCTCCAGAGTGGAAACCCCAGTTGTGATGTTTATGGCCAGCCCTTCTACATATTCTGAAGGGATGACATTCTTCTTTTTAGCAGCAGGAGAGACTGATGGTGTTCCTGCTTTAGTATTTGTAGCAGAAGAAAATTCCTCTGCTGAAATTTCCAAAACATTGTCATTCCCCTTAAGTATAGATTTCTTCCTTTTCCATTTAACCGGAACCAAACATTGGTCCCTACTAGTAGAGAATTTGACAGACTTTTGAGTATTGACTTGTTTACCATGAGCATAACCCCTAGAGTCCCTTTGAAATATTTTAACCGTATGTAATTTCAATTCCTTCTCAGCTAACATAAGATCTTTAGAAAGACAAGCAAATTGCTCCTAATGTAACTTGTTCTTCTTCAAAAGGTTTAACCATCTCACATAGCTGAAAGATTGTATTTACCAGACAAGCAATTCTCTGTTCATAAAAAAGATAGTAAGATCTTTAAAAAGACATGGAGGCTGATTGTCGAGCTTCCTACCATTCCTCAATCAACACATCATCAATCCCCTTAACATAGGGTTGAGTATGAACCCAATGACCCCTAAGGGATATACTTTTTAAACTGTGAATTGTAAACAATTTAAGATGCCAAGCATTAGATCTTAATTCTTTTATAAATGTTGATATCCATTTAAAAATATTAACACAAGATGACAATTTTGGTACAATACTTGTCTCACCAGAGTTGGCATCATGAGACTGTTAAAAAATGCCCAAATCATCTTTATCAGATGCATGTCCATGGAGCAGCTGCATGAGATCCATCATATCAAAATTAAACCACCAAGAAATGCTATATCAGTGATCAAAAATCACTTCCAAACCTGTCCCATGAGCTTGAAAATATGTAATACCCTATAAACACCAGTGGATCTGAAAACAGTCACCCAAAATTCCAAGGTCAAGGTGTAATATCAAATCGCCAAACAGTATATTTAATAAATATAATCCCAATGATATAGATTGTAACAATTCAAGATGTAATATCAATTCACCAGACAGTATACCTGATGAGTGTAATCCCAACGCTATAGATCGTGACAGTTATAGGAGTTCCAATGTTGGAGCTTTAAGATCTGTGAGTGGTATTAATAGATCGGAGTTATTGCAATATAAAGTTAAAGAGTCTCAGATACATCAACTTAGATTTACAACTAAGTTTGGAAATAATACTTACTGCTTTACTAATTTGGCACAAAAAGATTGAGGTATATTATTAACAGATGAGCGTCTCAGAGATTTGTTACCCCCCAGATGTTTATTTTCTTGTGGGAAGAGTAAAACAATGGTGAGGTGGTTCAATCAGTATAAAGAATTAACTTATACTAATTTGGCTTCACATCAGATAACTTTAGATGGTCAACCATTATTAGGATGTTAGCCCTGTGGTAACAGTAGATGTGAAGTTGTTCTATCTCGCCTTTCATTCTTACAGATGGGTTCGGAGACGATCCCTCGGCTCTGTGTCAGCCTACTACAAAGCTTGAGGTCTTCCAGTAGAAGTCCCTATCCCATGATGCACCTAGAGTTATCTCAGATCTAGTTTGCCGCTGCAACATATCAGAGGTTCTCACAAGCTTGGGCCAGTAAAACCTTACTTTTACAAATATTTTTCTGATTATATTAATAAATCTTATTAGGAGTAGTTTTAAATACTTTTACAAGCTCTTATAGCTTGATAGTGTATTTCCCTTTCCCTTGGTGGCCAAAAATGTCTGTCACTGACAGTTATGTCAACTGTGTGTATTGTTTAGGAGCATTACATTTACAAGATAGCTGCTCCATATGCCATTCTTTCACTTCCAGAGTTCTCCAGGAGAGAAAAAGGAAGTTGATTGATAGAGGTTTGCTGAAACCTACTTTCCAAGAAGCTTTGAGTGACCAGGATGGATCCAGCAAGTCCTCAAAGCTGACTGTCTTATCTTTTCAGAGCAGGTCCCCAGTCCTGTGGAACCAGTATCCAAAATACCTAAGTCTCCTTTATTACAGTCAGTACCACCTTTGATCCATTCATCTTGGTCTTCTATTAGCATTTCCAATCTGGATGTGGATAGTGTGGTGCAGAAGCTTTTACAGGCACTGGCCTTTGCAAAATGTTTATCGGCTCTGACCCGAGTGGCTTCAGAGCTGAAGACCCTTATGCCAGCTACAACTCTTCATCCTCTGAGCCATACTGGTCCTTTGGAGCCAGAGGAGTCAGACTTGTTGATTGTGGAGCCTTCAGAGCTGATGGCTGCTCCATTGTCTTTGGCTCCATTTACTCTGACATCCTCAGTGCCAATCGAGGACTCTAGGAGCCGACACTCTCTGGTCGGGTCTGGAGAGGATAGTCAGACCAACTTGTCGGTTCCGACTCTGCCTCGTGGGGCTTCGGCTAGGATGATCTTGGCTCCTACCTCTAGCTCAGAGCCCACTGTCCCATTGCCAGGGGTATCGATGGTTTCCTTGGATCTGTCGTTCTCTTCGCTTCAGAGCAGGAGTGCCTTCGAAGCCATGAGGAGAGTTGTCTCCTAAGACATCCTCAACTGCAGGTCTGGCTTCTTCCTCCCTTAAAGCGCCTGTGTCTGCTTCTGCTTCACAGATCCTGGCCAAGCATAGAGACCCAGAGCCTCAGGAAGCCCCATTGGGTGGACCATGCTCTTCAGAGACCTCACCAGAAGCTCCCACTGATGATATTCCTGGGAAGAGAGTTTGTAAGAGGAAACATCTAGACTCCCCACAGGAGTCCCTGACATCTGATACTGATTTGGATGAATCAGAAGGGTCCCCCCGGTCCCCCTCTGAGGATATCTCATTTGCCGAGATACTAGAAATCCTTAGGCAGAGGGGTGACTGGCAGTCCAAAAACCCTACTGAAGTCAAGATGATTCTCCTGAAGGCTTTCGGGCCTCAGCCCTCCACCTCTTGGGTGTCTCCTCCCTTTGATGAGCTGATGCCGCTGGTCTCACAAAGGGCGTGGGAGTCACCGGACACCATGAAGCCTGTCCCTAGGAGGCCTAATAAATTTATCTCTGCTCCCCAAGAGAAATCCTTTCTGACCAAGGGTGTGCCAGTTGATGCCATGGTGGTAGCGGCAGCCACCAAAAAAGAAAGAGACTTCCTCTTCTATCCGTCCTCCTAACAGAGATTCCAGGATCATGGATAGATATGGGAAGCGCACTTATAGTTCAGTGACTTTTGCACTCCGTTCGCTCAACTACCTAACCCATTTCATGAGACTGCAAAGAGATCTCCTTAAAGAGTTGGGAGATACTCTTCAGGGTACAGTAGCTGCAGGAGCTTCAGAAAAAGTTGCCTCCCAGCTTGCTACCCTCAACTCCATTGTTAACTTGTCCATGCGCTTCATTTTGTATGCAGCTGATGGAATGAGCAGGGCAGCGGGTACAGGAATTGTTCTTAGGAGACACTCCTGGAGGCGCTTCTGTTCCTTCATGGAGCCCTTCAAGTCATCCTTTGTGAATATCCCTTTTGATGGCTTGTCCCTTTTTGGGCCCAAAGTTAAGGAATTTTTGACCAGGTGTGAGCAGGAAGGAAAGACTCTGCCATCGGAGTCTGTTTTTCCACCCCTACCAGACCTTAACCCAAGGGTTAAAGGGGAGGGAAAATGTGGTTCCAAAAAGCCCAAGGAGCCTTTCAGGACACACGTGGTGAACCCCCCTCCAGGGGCAAGAGGAGGGGGCAATAATGGAAGACGCCACCCTTGTGGCAGAGGGAGGTCCACAAAACCAGGGCAACAAGAGATCACTTCTTTGGGAAGCCCTACCAGTGCTCCAGAAAGGAGGCCCGACTGTACTATTCTGGATGCAGTCGGGGGTCGCTTATCTTTGTATTCTAATGCCTGGCTCAAAATAATAAATGACAACTGGGTACAAAGTATCATTTTCAGAGGATACTTCATTCCTTTCACCACACCCCCACCACCAACAAGGAAAATCCCAGACGTTCCACCCAGTTACAGGGAACAGGCAATAGTAGAGGTCCAAGTGTTGCTAAGAAAAAGAGTCATCCAACCAGTCCCAGCAGACCATACAGGATCCGGAACTTACTCAAGATTCTTTTTAGTTCCAAAAAAGACAGGGGACTGGAGACCAATATTGGACCTCAGCAGGCTAAACAAATCTGTCAAAAAAGAGAAGTTTTGGTTGGTCATGCTTCAGTTGATACTTTCCTTCTTAGAGAAAGACAAGTGGGTGTTCTTGATAGATCTCCAGGATGCATACTACCATATAAAAATGGCCAGACCATCCAGGGATCATCTGTGCTTCCAGCTGGGAGCCAATCATTACCAGTTTCGAGCCCTGCCCTTTGGTCTCACTACAGCCCCTAGAGTGTTCGCCAAATGTATGGCAGTGGTCACGGCTCACCTGAGATATTTAGGATTCCAGGTGTTTCCGTACCTAGATGATTGGCTCCTCACCGCCACCACCAGACATCAACTCATTCAAGCCAGGGACTCCACTCTGTCACTCTGCAGCCAGCTGGGCATTATAATAAACTCAGAAAAATCTGCCTTGTTGCCATCGCAACATACCATTTTTGTCAGAGCAGAACTGGACACCACCACCACCATGCTAAGGCTTCCAGTAGAAAGATTCTTACTACACCATCAGCAGATCGACATTCTGATATCCAAAAACAAGGCTCCAGCATCAGAAGTTCTAAAGTTGTTAGGTATGATGGCAGCTGCAATTCTGGCCATACCGCTGGGTCATATGCACATGCAGATACTGCAATGGCTGTTGTTCACTCAATGGTCTTACCAAGAGCTTCCCATGTTTCACCTGATAATGATCACAAACTTGCAAAAAGGATCTTCACTGGTGGTTAACCTCACTTCATTTCATGATAGGATGTCCCTTTGTTTTAGCCCCACCAGCAGCCACAGTGAACACGGACGCTTCCCTGATAGGGTGGGGGGGCATTTTCAGGGAAGGACAGCCCAAGGCACATGGACCAGTCAAGAGACACATCTGCATATCAATGTCTTAGAGATGAGAGCAGTACTTTTGGCATTGCAGAACTTCCAGGACTCTCTTCCTCTGGGTACGATTGTGATTCAGACAGACAACATGTCAGTGGTCTGGTACTTAAACAAACAGGGAGGAAACAGGTCATATCCCCTTTGTTGTGAGGCCCTAAGAGTATGGCAGTGGGCTATATCCACCCAGCGCTTTCTGTTAGCAACGCACATCCCAGGGAAATCCAGCATGATAGCAGACAAGATGAGCAGAGCAATTTTGTTTTCCCATGAGTGATCCCTCAAGAAAGAAATAGCGGACAGGATATTCCACAGGTGAGGCCAGCCTTGCTGTGACCTTTTTGCCAGTCACATGAACATGAAATGAAGAAGCTACTTTGCCCTGATTCCCCCTTTGGGAGACGTCCAAAGGGATGCACTCATTTACTATTAGCCTCCGGGTCTCCTCTATACATTTTTACCAATCCCGTTGATACCCAAGGTTCTACAGAAAGCAAAAACTCTGGGAAGGACCATCATTCTAATAGCCCTTCATTGGCCTCGTCAGAATTGGTTCCCCTTCCTTCGACTTCATCTTTTGGAGGACCCATGGATTCTGGACCCAGTTCCGAACCTTCTGACGTACTCATCAGGGGAACATCATCCCTCTCTGCAGTCCTTGAAGCTGACAGCTTGGTTGCACCAATTCCCATCATAGCCAGGTTCCATAACCTTTCCAATGAGACTAAGCAAATTCTCTTATCCTCTCATAAATCTTCTATGAGGAAGCTATACCTTAGCAAATGGCAACATTTTTCTTTATGGGCCTCTAAAACAATATTGATCCTTACCAAGCCCCTGTGGCCTCCATTTTAGAGTCCTTGACCATGATTTTTAACAAAGGAGCTGCAGCAGCAACATTTCGTTTTCAACTTGCTGCCATTTCTAATTTTCATCTTGGATTCGAAGGACTGAATATTATGTCACTCAAATTATCCAAAGCCTTTCTCAAAGGGACTTTTCATCTCAGACCACCTGTGAAATCTCCCTATTCCCCATGGAATCTAAATTTTATGCTTTCCCACATTATTCTTCCTCCATTTGAACCAGCTTCCTCATGTGACCTCAAATTTTTGTCATGGAAGACTGTCTTTTTAGTAGCTATTAATTCTGCCTGCAGAGTGTCAGAGCTTCAAGCCTTGTCCATTAAGCCTCCTTACTTGATTTTCCATGCTGGCAGTCTCACTTCAAATAAACCCCTCCTTTTTGCCTAAGGTTTGTACTGAAACTAATCTTAACCAAATTGTTGATTTGCCAGTATTCTTCCCCAATCACTCCAACAATCTAGAATACATGCTGCACAAACTTGATGTTCACAGACAGCTCAGATTTTACTTGGATAGAACAAAAGATTTTAGGAAATTAGAACAGCTTTTTGTTTCCTTTTCAGACTCCAGGAAAGGTATGCCAGTGGCTAAAACAACTCTGTCTAAATTGTTATCTGATTGTATCACATTTGCTTATTCAGTTCCCAATATGCTCTTACAACACAAAATTAAAGCTCATTCAGCCAGAGCAGTTTCTATATCCTCTGCTTTTTCTGCCAGACTTCCTATTGATAGCATTTGTGCAGCAGCCACTTGGTCAAGACCTCATATCTTTATCACTCATTACAAAGTTGACAGGGCCTCCAGGGACAGGGCCTCTTTTGGGTCTACTGTCCTGAAGAACATACTCCCATGAGCCACCCAGATAGATGATGCTTGGGACACTACCCATCTGTAAGAATGAACTGTGAGATAGAACAACTTCACATAAAGAAGGTATGTACTTACCATTACATTCCATGTGAGTTGTTCATCTCACCTTCATTCTTACTTCCCTCCCTCCTACCCCCTCCTGGGCTTTTAGAAGACCGAGATGCTGGATCCTTCCTGGTTGCTCAACCCTTCTATACTTTCTCTTATGGAGTGATAGAATGACGTATGGTATTATTATATGCAGCAAACAAGATCTGAGGTAACTCTAGGTGCATCATGGGATAGGGACTTGGCCTCAAGCTATTTGAAGGTCTCGAACTTGGTAGTAGACTGACTTGGAGCCGAGGGATCGGCTCCGAACCCATCTGTAAGAATGAAGGCGAGATGAACAACTCAAATGGAACATTATGGTAAGTACATAACTTCTTTTTTTTTTTGTAAATATGTCTATAAAAGTAAACATTTTACACCTAAGAGCACTCCAAACATATTTCAGGTTAATGTCTATGGTAATTGTAATTCTGACTGGATTATATACTTAGTTACATGTACACGTTCAGCGTTTTATGTGGGTCAAGCTTCCCATCCTTTCAAAGTAAGAATTTCAGAACATGTGAGTGATATTAGGTGTGCTTGCACTTCAAATGCCCTATTTGAACATACTTTAAGCATACTTTGGCTAGATTTAATTTTGTTATAATAGATAGGATTACACTCAATAGAATGACTAAATCTGGGTGGCACAATATATTAAATAGCAAAGAATAAACTTGGATCATTAGGTTAGGAAATGGTTTTCCCTTGGACTTAATGATTGTTTGTGTGTAGCCAATCATGTTTTGAGTTAGTGTATTTGCTATGCACTGATGAAGGCAGAGGTGCCAAAACCAGTATGCTGATTTTTGAAGTTTGTATGGATTTTCATCCCTGATGATTTTCTGAAGGATTTCTGAAGGAATAAAAATTACTGGATGCTGACAACTGTGTGCTGGCTCATTTATATTTGTATTCTGACAACATAAACTCCTGGTTCATATATCACTGCAAAGAGCATATGTCTCTTTCTCTCAACCACATATATAAGCTATGTCTCACACAAAACATTATGCTACACATTTGTAAAACTGCTCTAATTAAACCCCTCCCAAAGGAAACCAACCCAAATAATACCTCTCACTTCCAAGCAACATCCATCCTCCCAGTTCTGTGCAAACATCTTGAAGATATAGTCTACACCCAACACTTTCGCTATACATATATCCAGCAGTTCCACCTGCCCTCCTCCAAACAGCATGGATTTTGGCTTGGATGAAGTATTGTGACAGCTCTTTGGTCCCTAACAGATGACATCTTGCTAAACACTGATAATGACATTCTTACAGGTGCCCTATTTATAGACCTAACAAAGGCATTTGTTCTTATTGACCACTATCTTCTCCAAAACAAAGTAATTGAAATCGGTATTGATCCAGACATAGCTCCCTCATTTAAAAACATCTTCAATGATAGACACTCCTGAGTTAAAATAGGATCATCCCAATCAGAATCTGCACCTATTACCAAAGGTGTACCACAAGGATCCATTCTTTTGTCTGGTGTTGGTTTGGGATTGGTTGGTGCCTCTATGTCAACTACTTAGGTAAGCGGCCATATTACAAGAAATGTGCTGGAGGATTTACATACTGCTATCAGGGATTTAACTGTGCTGATTCAGCAGTTGCCCCAAGCTGTTTAGCTGGAACTATCTATTAGAAGTATGCAAAATTATCTGGGTTACAAGCTGATCAACAGCAACTCTGTAACTAGTCAGTCAAATGGAGGGAATCATTTTAACCCCAGAACAAAGGGCCAACAATATTAACCTGGTACTTGAGAGAATGGACAAATGTTTGGATCAGAAACCATGTCAACAGGTACTAAGTACAAATATAATGTGCAAGCCTTATTTAATGAATAATTAACTCTGGGGGGTTATTATGGAAGATGGTGTTTTTTTTGTTTTTTTTTTTATTCCCTCATTCATGAATTTGAAAAGAAAGTATTAAAGTTATGCAAACTACAGCTTGAGAATGGTTATTTCAAAGAGTGTTTGAGGGTTAAAAGAGTGCTGAAAGAGCTTTGGTGTTGGAAATATCCTTCAGGTCTTGAAAAAGGTTCTGCATTGAACTTTGTGCTGACTGCTTTATTTGATCGGGATTGTTTTAGAATTACTGGAAATCTTGGTTAAGGACAATTAAAGGAACATGGACAAACTTATAAGTGATATTACTAGACTGGACAGTTTACAATTATAGTCAATTTTGTGTCAACTAGGAACACAAAAATTTATTTGAAAAGAGGAATACATTTGTCCCCATTAGGAGATCATCAGTGTGGAACAAAATTATTGATATTAGGTTATTCACTAGAAAATTTAATTTAGCCCTTTGATTTAAAAATGAAGGGGAAAATGCATGGTTTTAAAATGGTGTACAAAGGACTAGCACATTTAGCCCACCTTTAAATCCTGTTGTGGTTCTTTTTGAAAGAATGTGTGAATTAGATATTGATGATTTGTTATCCAATAGAAGTAGAAAGGGGCAGATATGAAACAACCTGAATCCTCACAAAAATTAGGTTTTAAGAAATATTTGTTCCCATAAGAACATTCAAATGATAAAACCTGATAACGGATGGCATCTGGTTGCTATGAATATTTTTGATTATTCATGTAAAATAAAGAATATTTTAAATAAAGGATTTTATGAAGAATTTGCCAAAAATCAAATACATATTGCTTATGGTAGACATGATTATATTTTACATGATGATATGCTCCTGAAAGGGGAAATAATACCCAAATAAGCTGCTTATTCCTTCCAGTTTTGATATTCCCAAGATACACAAAGATTGAGATAACCCAGTCCTTAGACCGATTGTTGATGTTAGGGATCAAAAACCTGCCCCATTGTGAAGTTCATTGATTATAATATTAAGAGTGTAGTTGAACATGTTCCCCACTTACTCAAAGATTCATGGGATCTTTTAAGGAACATAAAAAGAAGACCTATACAAGGAGAATTTATTCTTTGTTGCTATTGGCATTAAAGATCTTTTTTCTGTCATACCACATGAGGTGGGTTTGAAGTGGTTTAACAAGTATCTTATTGAGAAAAGTTCATTTTCAAATACGAAAATTAATGTGCTGACTATGCTGATAGAGATAGTCTTGAGAAATAGCTATGTTTGCCTTGTGGGTGGATATTACCATCAATCCACGGGAGTGGCAATGGGTGCAGCATGTGCCTGGGGTTTGCTAATTTGGTATTGGACGGATAGGAATGGAAATTTATTCTGAATTTTACTTTTGCTAAAAAGTGATGTTTATACAACAGGTTTTTGGGTGACATACTGTATGTATTGTTTGGTGGGGAACATGGGATGAGTTGGAAGAATTCACTGTCTATATTAAAAGAACAATGTCCTTTTGAAGTTTGCTTATGACATAACTTATGATAAGTTATATTATTTGGATGTAACTGTTATTAAGTATACTTGTTCTAACAAATTAATTTCTAACATGTACTGGAAATATACCTACTCTAACTCCTTATTACACTATAGTAGCTGCCACCATTATTTTCAAAAGAAAGCCGTAGTAAAGGGACAAACAGTGAAATTAGCTAGAAAGGTTTCTAGTGAACAGTTATTTATGCAGAAAATTGGTGTTTTAGTTAATATGTTTAAAAAGAGAAGTTGTCCTATTGCTTTTCTCCATGGTATTCGGGATGAAGCAGTAAACAAATAGAAAAAAGGCACATATTTTCCTATTCTGGGTTTGAGTATTGAGCAAAGTGAAATTAAAGACAGGAATGGAGAAGATTGTTTTTTTAGTGCTATGATTGTTGCATATTCAGTGGACAGGGGCTGTTAGGGACATTATTTGTCACAAGTGGAAAATGTTGAAAGTGCATGATATACTTAATATCCTAGAAGAAAAAACAAGACTTATTTATAGAAAGGGTATTAATTACAAAAAGTTAATGGAAAATAAGGAGAGGGGTACTACTAGTATTAAAACAAAAAAGGGTACTTAACAAGTGTGGGAAATTTAGGCAGTGTTGTTTTATCAAAGAGGAAGAAAATATTTCAGTTAAGAGTAGGTATATTACTGGTAGTTATGGATGTTTTCATTGTAGAAGAAAATGGGTGTTCTATGTGGATACCTGTAAGAAATGTACTGTATTTTATATTAAGAAAACAGAATATTATCTTAGAACCAGGATCTACGAACATGAGTATGATGTTAGAAACAGAAGTATATCTAATGAATTATACAGACAAATTAGCAATTATTCAGGTCATGGATTTGTATTCTAGGTCCTTGAAAAAGTTGAGTCAAATGTGAGAGGGGGTCCCTGGAAAGAAGTTTTGGAAAAATGTCAATTAAAATGGCAGCTGATCATTGATGCTGAGAAAATGCTGTGATTTAATGATTATTCCTCTATTATGAGCATTCTTAAACTAAAATCATTACAAGTATAAATTTTGTTCCAAATTCTACATATTTTTATATTATTTATTAAAATGTATTTGTGTTATTGTATTAGATTTCAGCAGTGTTCTATAGAGTGTTTCATAAGGTGTTTTATGAAAAAATTGTATTTTTAAGGAAGTGCCATGTAATTTCATTTAGGTATTTAAAAAAAGAAATGTGATTAATCTGATTTTGATGAAGTTTGGATTGTAAAACAAAAGCACTTAATCTATGCAATGTGCATTTAGTAGTAATTCAACTACTCAGTTTGTTATTCTTGTGGTTGCTTCCATGCTTGGTGTGGTGTGTTCAGCTCTTTTAGTTTAATATTTTATGTATATATTATGTGCATGTATAGTCAATGTTTATTTCTGGTGCAGGAATATCAGTGGGATAATATGAATCATTTAGAATATCTAGGACTGGTTTCAAATTAATACTAGCAGTCAAAGTGAAAAGCTTTAGAAAACAAATGGGTCATATGGAAGATGATAGTGATGGATAGTGGAGGATCAATGGATACCCAAGATGGAGAAGGATCCAACATTGTTTAAAAGGGAGTTCAATAAAGGGAAGAGGGAGTTAGCAACAATAAAAGAGAAATCAGGGGTTGGGACTTTACAAATAAAAGTGGGAAACAAAATAAAGTAGAATAAAGTAGAATGTGCACATAAACTAAAACAAACAGTCCTGAAATAAAAACTCACAAATCAAGACATAGGATTGGAAAAGAGAAAGAATGCCATTACCAACAGAAAGGGTCTAAGAAAATGTACTGGAGAAGTCAGTGTGAACTTTGGGGAAAGCTCCCAGTATACATGTTAATGGGTTGAGATCCACAGTTTCCACAGCCCTAGAATGAATTGGAAAAATACTAAACTGGGAAGGTGGGATTTACAGGAGAACTTCCAAATTAATTTAGAAAATAGGCTTCAATAGCTATGGCTGGGGGTAGAGCTTCACCAAACCAAGTTACTTGCAGAGGAAATAAGCCAACAAGATCTTCTTTTTCACTGTTTTAATAGTCCACAAAGCCACGCCAACACTACAACCAGGAACACAGCAAAATCCACAGCAAAATCCAAAGTACATTCAATACAAAGGATTTTGCTGTGTTCCTGGTTGTAGTGTTGGCGTGGCTTTGTGGACTATTAAAACAGTGAAAAAGAAGATCTTGTTGCCTTATTTCCTCCGCAAGTAACTTGGTTTGGTGTAGTACTGTTTTTCGTACTTGTCTCCGTTTTTTCACTTTGGGGGTAGAGCTTCTTGCCCTTTGACTTACCTGGTTTACATATGCTTAGTAATAAAGGTTAAACACTTATTCTGTCATTTATTTCACTGGATTATTTCCTAAGTGATATTGGTGGAGCAAATGAGTACAGTGGGAACATGATTAAAAGAAAAAGGTTGTAATATATGCATTAGGTGTAGTTTGAGAATGAAGGTTTTGCTAAGTGTATTTTGTTTGTCTTGCCAGTAAACCTGGTTAGGAAAATAATAGGTGTACAGTATCAATTTTGGAAGAAAAAATTAGGATGAGTAAAAATTGCCCAACTTTTCCTTTTCAGGTTTCACAAGTCACTTACATGAGCTGGGCTTTACTGTATTATTGGCACAATAGCACTAAATGACTGCTACAACATTGCCAGTCGCTTACTCTGAAGGACTGCTTTCTTTTTATGGGAGTGAATATATTCTACATAAACACACTCTCACACAGCAAAGTACAATAAATAAAATAATATCAACACCATTAAGCTACAGATTCAATACCAAAATTCTGTTTCAGTAATGCAAACTATTTTAGTTATCATCTATAAATTTGATGTAGATGTCTGCAGTCACAGAAACCTGGATCTAGGCCTCTGAGAGTACCCCGGCCTTGCAGGGTTACAATGCCTTCCACACCTTCAGACCACAAAACAAACGTATGAGAACCAAAGGAAGCAGTGTTTCTATCTTTATTAGACATAAATTCACCTCCGTTCTATTTAGATAGGACAACTCCATGGAGTTACTCCAAGTTCAGGTTACTGTGGGTAAGACCTCTATTAAAGTCATAGCCAGTTACAGGGCCCCCTCCTAGGGCCGCCTACTTGACCAAACTCGAGTCAATCCAAATATTCCTGAATACCCTGGTTATGGGGGATTTCAATTATCCCACCATCAACTGGGAAACCTACTCTAGCCCTAACTCACTAGTGCAAAAGTTCCTTCACTTTGGTCATTCAAATGCCCTGGAACAAATTGTTCATACCCCAACAAGAGGAAAAAAACATACTAGATCTGTTCCTCACTAACATGACAACCAGACGGACTGCCACAACTGTTGGACTGTCATAGATTAAATCTAACCACAAATCAGTCACCCTCAAGCTGGCACTAACACCAGAACTTGCAAAGGGTGAAGTCAAACTAAAAAACTTCATCAAGGCAAACTAATCCCTCCAAGGTGAAGGTATAAATGCATTTTAAGTCCCACCCCCAGCTGGAAGTGGTAACTATACTGAAGCTAACACTAAAGCCCTGTACAATCACTTGCATAAGTATAAAGACTTGGCTGTACAATAAAGAATTAAAACCAGAGCCCCAAGTAAAAACAAGTCACCATGGTGGACATCCAGCATCAACAAATGCAAAAAGTTGCTGTCCAGGAAAACAAAGGTAAGGCAGCAATAATGGAAAAGCACCATCCTCAGCCTCAACAGGCAATAAGACAACATGTCAAATCCTCTAAGGGCATCTTTGAGAAAAACTTAGCAAGCACAGCCAAGGATAACCATAGGGTCTTTTACAGCTACATACTTAGCCTTAAAGGTAGGACCCAAGCATGTGTAGAACTAGTGATGAACGGTATCACACACACTGACTCCACAGACATAGCAAACCTGCTAGTGGATAGGTCTGGTGAAAATTTCACTCCCTCATCCCATCTAAACTTATCACAAACCTTGCCCCAACCCCCCAACCCCCCACCCCTCCACCCTACATATCTGAAGAGCAGGCATTAAAGCCTTGTCCAAGGAAAAACAAAACAGCGTTATGTGGATCAGATGGAATACAAGGCAGTCTTCTTAACAAGCTAAAATATGAACTAGCATCACCATTAAGTACCCTTTTCAATCATACCCTAACCACAGGCTTTGTTCCTGCAGAATGGAGAACAGCAACAGTTATTCCCCTCTACAAAGGTGGCCTAGCAACAGACCCAGTAATTACAGACCCATAAGCCTGACCAGCCTCATCTGTAAGGCCATGGAACACATCATTATGGACCTCATAAATAAAGACATAGGCAACCTCCAAACCCTGGATCCAACCCATTTCGCCTTCATCAAGGGCAGATCCTGCCTGTTAAATCTGGTGGATTTCTACAAAAATGTGATCAGGGCAATTGATGAGGGCAAATCTGTGCACACAGTATAGCTAAACTTGGCAAAGGCTTTCAACACAATCCCACACTCAGGTATTACTGATAAACTTAACAAACTGAATGTAAACCCCTTTGTTGTAAGATGTGTTGCCAACTGGTTCACAAACCAGACAGACAGTATCAAAGTAAGTGGCTCCACATCAACCAGCAGACCTGTCACTAGTGGGGTGCCACAAGGGTCAGTGCTTGGCCCCCTACTGTTTGGTATATACTTCTCAGAAGTTCAGGTCAAAACTAAGGGGTTGTGACTGACCGAGTTTGCAGACGACTGCAAACTAAGTGCAATTACTGAATCCCCAAATGATGTCAGTATGCTCCAGGAGGGTCTTACGCAGGCCTATGACTGTTGTCTTAGTCAAGGTCTCAAACTGAATGCAAAGAAATGCATAATCATTCCCTTCAGCAAAAACAATGTGCCTTCACACTATCAAATCAACAACAATACCCTAAGTACCTATGAAGTGGTAAGGGATCTGGGATCACAAGCTGACTGCTACTTTAACTTTGATCACCATGTTTCTACAGTAGTAAGGAAGGCTTTCTACATAGCACACTTGATTAGTAAAGGCATTGCCTCAAGAGCAAAGGAGTTTATAACCCATCTATACTCAGCACTAAACAGGCCCATAATTGAGTATAACGCCCTGTTCAGCATGAACCATACAAAGCATCTGCAGCAACTGGAGAGACATCAGAGATGTCTAACAAAGAAGATCAAGGGACTCCAGCATGTGCCGTACACGAACCAACTAAAATCTCTGTCACTATACTCTGCATCATATAGACTTCTTAGGGGAGACTTATACCTGGCTTACAGAGCAATCTCAGACCCAAACTTAATGAACTTGCTGCACATTCATAAATCAAACAGGACTAGAGCTACTCATTACAGGAACCTAATTATGGCCTACAACTTAAATAGAACATGCTGGAGAGACAGATTTGTCTACCAGTGACTGCCACATCTTTAGAATAGGCTACCAATTCATGTGAAACAGAGTACCTCTATGACACTGTTTAAAAGGAACCTGGATGAGTGGATGGGACACCATAAATTCTTACTGGGGATAGTGCCCACAACCCTTCTGGACATGAGCAGTCATTGCTAAATGCAATCCTGGGTACTGACCAGCATATCTATGGTATTACATTGGGATGAAAGGGTTAGGCTTGAAATAACCTCCAGGTCGATACACTAGTAAACTCTTATGATCCTATGATTTGTTTCTCATGCAAAATGCATAATAAATGCAAAGCACACATTTCACGCATGATGCATTCTCTTTATCCACACTGTAAGGAAATCATATGCCTTACTTGCAATTATCAAGTAAAATGTATATGTTGAAATATAGATGAACTTTTTTCTTCAGCTACAACTAAATCCTTCCTCTATGATGTCATCTTAGGCAATTGTTTCTTCTCTAGTTGAACTACTATCATTATGATATGAGAGAAGCTTCATAAAAAGTAAGCAATAACATGTTTTTGCAGGACATTTTTTTCTTTTCATTTAATGTTTACATCATCTTGAACCCAGGAATATAACTCATAATTCAAAGCAGCATATACAACACTTAATAAACATATGCTTAAATATTTTTGTGCAATAGCATAGATTTTTGATTACCACTGCATACTAACTACTAGCATGCAGATGCTAAAGTACACAGGGCACTTTATTAATTAGATCCTATATTAATACATCAGCATACACATAGAAGAAACGTATACTATAATGCTTTTAATTCTTTGAAAAGCTCCATTATCCATAAGCTAGTATTGAAATGAAATGCACAAATACAGACAAAATTAATATTTCCCTTTATTTTACATATTTACAAATACCTGTTTGCAAGCATAATACAACACATAGAGGCTATAATAATTCTATCATGCAAATGCACTTGTAATATATAAATGATTATGTGGAAGTAACATGCAGGAACATTGTCTTCATTGTTTGACAAGTACAAGTTTGTGATACACCTGATAGAAGTAATAGTTAAGTATAAACAAGTGGAGTACTGCAATATTTTGCATAAATATAATTATCTGATACAGAGCTTGATGAGGAAGTTGCATACAACATGGTTTTGAATATTTTACAGTTGCTGTACTGTGATACTCGATAGTCAGAAATAATATCCAGATATAGGCAAGAGGAATATTTTTCTTTATTTTACATGCCTACAAGTATTACATAGTGCATGCAGGCAACAGGAATATTAAACAGTATTTTTATATGACTACAAGTATTATTTGGGACACTAGTAGCATATATATGTTACAGTGCATAGAACACTTTTATGAGAAGCAACCTAAAATGATGTGCTGCCAATAAGAAAATGCCTTCATTAATAACACAGAGAAACCATGTCTTGCTGCGTTGAGTTGAAATCAGTATCATCAACATTTATTCCTCACTAACAGTCTTTGTCCCTTTTTAACAATAGAATGCTTTAGGCTGTTTTTCCATTATAATTTCAAAATTATGTATCTTGCTTCTCTGTCAGTTTAAAGAGCTAAGCAAAATGCTTCAGTTCCACTGAGGAAACCACTTCCCTTTCCCCTATCTGTATAAAGACTTACATTCACAGAATAGTATCTGCAGACTGTATTAATTTAGTTATGCATATCATGTCTGTAATTCTGTCATGCACAAAATAGCTTTCAACAATAAAGTACCATAATTTGCTTTTCCATGTTTTGTTTCAATAAATATTTCAATAAATATTTACATCTAAAAAACTCTAGTATTCTATAATTTTCCTGCTCTTAATTTGGAACAAAATTAATTGAGAAACGGTTATTTAAACCTGGTGGTGTTCAGTTTTAATTGCCATATGAGTTATTTGTACTCAATATGTTTTTCTTTTTATATTGGTAAAACTGAGAGAGTTTTTTGCAAGAGTAGTTATGCGCATATATATATATATATATATGATACTGTGAAAGTGAACATGAGTACTGCTTTATTTAAACATATTTTGGTTTGAAAAGTTAATAAGAAATTCAATTTTGAAATTTTAGAAATTATTGATATTGATTTCAGGGGTGACCAATGGAACACATGTATTGAGTACAAAGAACTTATCTGGCAATTAAAACTGAATGCCACTACACCACCAGGTTTAAATGAACATGTTTTAGTTGATACTGTTCTAAAGTAGAATTATAGGGTTTTTCAAATTTAAATATTTATTGAAAAAATTAAATTGCTGTTATTGATACATATATTTTATGAACATTTTTATGAATTATAATTTATTAGAACAATATTTTCATATGATTTTACAATTTTTGGGAATTTAATATTTTTCAGTTGTATATGGGAAGGAATTTTATATATGGAACAATTTATATTTTAATGTACACTAATTATAGTTTCAATAATCTGAGTAATTGCTTCTGCACTTTTTAGCAGGACTGGCTCTTCAAAATTTTGTGAAATATTTACTCATTGGATCACATGACCTCATAAGACGTTTCATAAACGTGATCATTCTTTAGGTAAAGTTTGCTCTGATGAGCAATGTGTTTATGTTACATGGACAAAAGCACTTAACTTTCCTTTTTTTATAATTTGAAATCTGCTGTGTCCTTTATGTGTTTTTGGAAGTTTTTATATGACTTTGCTACCTGCTGAGTTTGTTTCCGGACAACTTGTTCTTCTGGGGTCATGGACAATACACTACGTGAGCCTGTTATTTTTTTTTTTTCTTTTTGTCCAAGTTTTAGTGTTGTGCATGATGTATGCTTACTGTGTGATTAATGCAAATATATACCAATAAGATAAATGAGCATAATGGTTAAGGTGTTTACCTTACAAACAGAAGGTGCAGGGTTTGATTCTCATATGGGGTAATTGGCTAGGCTTAAAATGGCCTACAAGAGCAGTTAGCCTAGTACTAATCTATAAGCCTATAAGCCTATAGTGGACTAGGTGAAAGAGGGGTGAAATTAGGATGTTAAAGACAGTGTTATATAAAAGTAGTGAGATTACAGTGAGTGCTTGAGGTTAGATACTATTTATATATTACAAGCTGTTGCAGGTCCATTGCAAAGGAGTAGCATCTCTAAGAATGTAATACAACTTAGCAGTTAAGGTTAAAATAATTAGAGCACTTAGTATGTAGGGATGTGGATTGTATGACACTGTAAGTGTTACATGAGGAAAGGGAACTATGATGAGCTTTACAGTATGTTTCGGAGGTGGTTTTGGAGGTTGGTGGCCATATCTAATGTAGTAACCAATTGCATTCTTTCAGATAAACGTTGACAGGGCTGCTACCATATTTTAAATCTGTAGATGAAAATGATTGGTGGATATAGCCCCTTACTTGGAGTATGCCAGGATAAAATTGAAGTAAGGTCAGGTCAGAGGTGGCTACAAAGTATTTTGTAGGTAACCCCATGAACATCCAATGAGCCAACCAATGGACTGATGAAAAGCAGCTCCAAATGATAAAATCTGTAAAATAAATGTTTTAATAAATGTTAGTGCTTTTGTAGTGATAAGACACCACTTAGACATAAAATCATATTAAAAACCAATCCCTCTATATATAGCTAGTCAATTACCATACAACCAATCAAATTTCAGATCACATAGGTGTGTCCAGTCACACAAAACACAAAATCTTATCCTAAAAATATATATTGAAAGAGCTGTATCATAAATACATATATAAAAATGTATATAAAATACTGAAATAAAATCCATTCAGACATATATATATATATAATGTTAAAATAAAAATGGGATCTGGTGTACAATACCATATCCTACTTCACTTGAAATGAGGCCTGCTTTTTAATAAGGGCTTTAATGGAACCCTGTCATTCAACCCTTTGCCCATATCGCTGGTCTCAGATGTCTCAGTATTATAATCACATCTCCACCACATTCATTTTCCTTGATAACTTCAATGATTAAAAACCTAAACCAATGGGAATAGTCACAACCAGAGACATGTTTAGCCAAAGCATTAGTCATAATGTTATTCTTAATATTCTGTATGAATCCTAAATTTAAGGTTCCTATTGGTCTTCCAAACATAGAAGGCTGAACATGTGTGACACACAGCTAAATAAACAACATTCAAAGAGTTGCAGTTCGCCAAAGTTTTGAACCTGTAAAAAGTTCCAGTATCCAGATATAAAAAGCCACTTGAATTATCAATGTACCTACAAAAATTACAATTATTACAGGGAAAAGTACCATATACGATATCATTAGACAGCTCTACCATCCTATCTTTAGGATAGCACAATAGTCTTTTTAACAACTTTCTGTTCTTAAATAGAAAGTTGGGTTTAGCACCTACTATATTCCTAATATTGGAATCACTGGTTAGTACAGACCAGTGTTTCTTTATAATGTCTGTTATTACATTTATATTGCTAGAATAATAAGTAGGAATACATACTATTTGTTGATTTAAACACTTCATCCTTTGAGAAGAATTGCTATCATGAGAAAAATAAGGTTTAGCTACAGTCATCCTTAAACTATGTATCTCAATAATAATCATTTTGGTGGTAATATCATTGTATCCCCTATTACTAAATCTGATTCTTAAGGCATCCAATTCTTGTAAAAAATCAGTATCTTCTGCATTTAATTTTCCTTAAGCCCTGACCTTTCACAATGTTTCTAAAAATAAAATTCGGAGGCATACTTGTTCTATGAAGCACCAAAACAAAAGAACTCTGGAACGGTGCTGTTATGTATCCAAAAATTTAATAAAACACTGCCATAAAAAACATACAAACTTCTGAGAGGTAAGCGCTTTCGGGTGTTAACCCTTCTTCAGACAAAGATAAAATGATACAGAACACAATTTAAATAAGAACACAACCAATGAACAATTAATGAAGCCAATTCAGTAAAAAACCCGCCTATTTTTTAAGGTGGGTTTAATAGGAACAATATCATTGAGCCCTGGATACCTATGTGCCATAAATTCTAAGATCTTCCTTGACTCTATCTGTTCTGTATAGTGTTTTATATCACCTCCCCTCTTGTTAAGCCTTACATTGGCTATGGCCCTAAAAGTGAAACAATGTGTAGGATGTTCACTAATATGTCTAAACAAGGCATTATGTGTGTCTTTATTTCTAATACTAGAGAGGTGTTGCAGTATTCTGACTTTGAACATGTTATTCTTCTTGCCCACGTAAAAACATGGGCAAGACTTGCAATTCGCCAGATACACTATATCCTTAGTCCTGCAAGTGGCTTTAGCTTTCAGCATAAAGGTCCTATTAGTAACAGGATGTGTAAAGGAAACATCTAGAGAAATAAAAGGGCAGGCCTTGCATCTACCACAAGGCTTACTACCTACAGATAAGGCAGGGGTATAAGGTAAACTAACATGTTCCCCACATAAAATGTCTTTTAGACTTTTGTTCTTTCTATATCCAAAAACTGGAGTCGGACCTACTATGGTATTGATTGTATCATCACTAGTAAGGATGTTCCAGTTGTCCCTTATAATACCAGTGATATCTTTTATATCACTGCTATAAGTGAACATAACCTTAAATCTAGTGTCCTGTTTCATTTCTCTTGAAGGTATAGCTAAGTCACTAGTAGGCCTAGATAGCCAGGGCTTATATTTATGAGCCCTTTTATCTCTATGCTTCTCTATAACATCTTTGACCATGGTTTCATTATACCCCCTCTCTACAAAAAGACCCTTCAGACTCTCCAATTCATTGTTGAAACAAATATCATCTGTGCAGTTCCTAGATAACCTGGCTAGCTGTCCTTGTACTATGTTGGGAAAAGTATATCGTGGGTGCATACTATCAAAAGTTAAAAATGTATTTTTCTTGCACCCCTTCCTATATAGACTAGTGGAAAAACCTTGTGGAGTCTGTACTATTGTAACGTCTAAAAAATCTATCTCAGTATAGGATGTTGCTTCCTAATGGCAATACTCAGAAGTATTATAACTTAACTGCCTCACAGAGACAAGCCCTCCGTAACTTATGTGAAAATAGGGATATTACCATTAAGATGGCCGATAAAGGAGGGGCTATAGTTGTGATGGATACTTCGGTATATCACAACAAATTAAGCCAGTTATTATCTGATACACATACTTATAGATTAATGAACCCACTAATGGTGTAACATATGATAGAGAAAGTCCACAAGACCTTAGAACAACTCTTGGACGACATGGTCATAAGTGAAGAGTTATACAATTTTCTTAGAATGGAAGGGGTTGTTATACCACTCTTCAAAGGCCTGCCTAAGATACACAAATCTCTGACAGACCCCCCGATACGACCCATAGTATCAGGTAGAAAATGGGTCACAGAAAATGCCTCTATATGGCTAGAAACCACACTTAGGCCATATGTTAATAAAATGGAGAATATATTAACAGATACAGGGGATTTTTTGAAGGCACTTGGAGGGTTAGTTAGGACCCCTCATGATTCACATTATCTCATGGTCACATTGGACGTACAGAGCCTTTTTACGGTTATACACAATGACTATGGCATAATGGCTATTGATATACTGTTGAGAGAAAATGGAACACTGGATCATTATATCAAACAGGTTACAACTGTACTTAGGTTAGTTTTGGATAACAATGTATTTTTAGGTCTAGAACAGACTTATAGGCAAGCACAGGGTGTAGCCATGGGCACACCCTGTGCGAATACCTATGCTAACCTGGTACTAGCATATTGGGAGAATTTATACATTTTTAACAATAGAGAGTGGAAGCCCTATATCGGATTTTATAAACGCTTTGTGGATGATGTTTTTATTTTATGGAATGGTGATACTATCTCCCTTAAATTATTCATGGATTTCCTACACTCCACCACAGATTTCTTTAAGTTTACGGAAGTAACATCCTATACTGAGATAGATTTTTTAGATGTTACAATAGTACAGACTCCACAAGGTTTTTCCACTAGTCTATATAGGAAGGGGTGCAAGAAAAATACATTTTTAACTTTTGATAGTATGCACCCACGATATACTTTTCCCAATATAGTACAAGGACAGCTAGCCAGGTTATCTAGGAACTGCACGGATGATATTTGTTTCAACAATGAATTGGAGAGTCTGAAGGGTCTTTTTGTAGAGAGGGGGTATAATGAAACCATGGTCAAAGATGTTATAGAGAAGCATAGAGATAAAAGGGCTCATAAATATAAGCCCTGGCTATCTAGGCCTACTAGTGACTTAGCTATACCTTCAAGAGAAATGAAACAGGATGCTAGATTTAAGGTTATGTTCACTTATAGCAGTGATATAAAAGATATCACTGGTATTATAAGGGACAACTGGAACATCCTTACTAGTGATGATAGAATCAATACCATAGTAGGTCCGACTCCAGTTTTTGGATATAGAAAGAACAAAAGTCTAAAAGACATTTTATGTGGGGAACATGTTAGTTTACCTTATACCCCTGCCTTATCTGTAGGTAGTAAGCCTTGTGGTAGATGCAAGGCCTGCCCTTTTATTTCTCTAGATGTCTCCTTTACACATCCTGTTACTAATAGGACCTTTATGCTGAAAGCTAAAGCCACTTGCAGGACTAAGGATATAGTGTATCTGGCGAATTGCAAGTCTTGCCCATGTTTTTACGTGGGCAAGACGAATAATATGTTCAAAGTCAGAATACTGCAACACCTCTCTAGTATTAGAAATAAAGACACACATAATGCCTTGTTTAGACATATTAGTGAACATCCTACACATTGTTTCACTTTTAGGGCCATAGCCAATGTAAGGCTTAACAAGAGGGGAGGTGATATAAAACACTATACAGAACAGATAGAGTCAAGGAAGATCTTAGAATTTATGGCACATAGGTATCCAGGGCTCAATGATATTGTTCCTATTAAACCCACCTTAAAAAATAGGCGGGTTTTTTACTGAATTGGCTTCATTAATTGTTCACTGGTTGTGTTCTTATTTAAATTGTGTTCTGTATCATTTTATCTTTGTCTGAAGAAGGGTTAACACCCGAAAGTGCTTACCTCTCAGAAGTTTGTATGTTTTTTACGGCAGTGTTTTATTAAATTTTTGGATACATAACAGCACCGTTCCAGAGTTCTTTTGTTTTTGTGGCTTCTCAATCGTTGTTCTCTGGTTGGGGTATCAGCATCAAGCATTCGTTTTTTGGATTGTTCTATGAAGCACCATGTTCCTATAACATTCCTTCCTATAAATTCTTGTGCCCAAACTATTATCTAATTTCTTATATATCTTGATATCTAAGAAATGTATCTCTTTAACAGAACTATTCATATCATATTTAAGAAATGGAGTACTAACATTAATCTCATGATGGAAGGACTCCAGATCAATCACTGTTCCTTGCCATATCAAAAATAAATAATCAACAAATTGCCTATAAAAGACAATCTGAATCTATCTTAAAGGTGCAAAAATAGTATCCTTCTCCCAAGTGGCCATGACTAAGTTAACAAAACTGTTGGCACTAGAAGTGCCCATGGCCACACCATCTTTTTGTAGGTACAACTCATGATCAAATAACACTACATTGTTCTCAAGTACAGCCTCCATCAATAAACAGGTAAGATCTATAAATTTATGGTCATAATAGCCATTGGCGATCAAATAATTCCTAAGCATTTCCCAATCGGTGGTGTTGGGTATGACTGTAAAAAGAGACTGGACATCCATTGTAACTAAAAGAAACCCATCATCCCCTTTATCCCATCCAGACATAAAATGATAAAGGTCATTCAAAAATTGCCTGGAGTCCTTAAGGATATGTGAGTTTCTATCAAGAACAGGCTTGAGCTATTTTTCTACAAAAACAGATAATGGTTAGGTACACCATTAAAGACCTGATACTGTGGGTCTAAGTGGAGGTCATATAGGGTCCTTATGAATTTTTGGTAATCCCTGTATAATGGGAATTAAAGTTGAATCAACAATGAAATAATTGCATAACTCAAAGCTGATAACCTTGCTCAATAAACAGTCATATAAAACATTATTCAGTCTCGTCGTCATTTTATAAATGTCATCATAACTAATCTTCTTATAAATATTGATATCACTGAGCATTTCTTTCATGTCCTAAAATAATAATCACAGTCCATTATCACAATAGGACCACCCTTATCTGCTTGTTTAATAATTATTGATTCATCACTTTGCAAATTCTTTAGAGCCTCATACTCACCCTTTCCCATATTATTAAATTTCTTATTATTAGTATTCGCTCTTAACACTTCAAGTAAATCGTTTTCACAGAGCTTAAGAAATATATCCAATACAGGATGATTTACTGGTGTCAATGTGCTTGGTTTCTTAAAGGACTCTTTGTTCCCCAAAACATTATCTTTAAACGTTTTTAACATCAATATTTAGCTTATTGTGCAATTTGCTGTTTTGTTTTACATTGTACTGAGTAGATTGTACAGTGTCATATTCTGATTTTCCACTGCTTTGGATCCCCATAATAGTTTTTAGAAGAGTAGATTTTTTACAACTTTCTCCCTGGTACAAACAGGACTTATTCTGCAAAGAGCACCTAGTCTCCAGTAGATTTCCTTGACTGTACTGTGTGTGCAACATTCAAAAGTTAACTATGTATTATAATTTACAAATATTTCCACAGTTGTATTATTCTGACTACACTTAAAAAAGCTTTGTACTTTTGGGTAGACTGTGATGGAAGTGTGGCTTCCAGACTGGACTAATTTCATTTTCTCTTTATTAAAGACAAAATAATTCCTTTTGAGCCAACGATGCTTGCAAGTTCACTTTAAGTTTTGTGATGCTTTCAGCACTGCATATGAGTTTGGCATCATCTTCATATTGAATTAATGTAACTACATTTTTGTGCTGATACATTTGATTTATAAACATGGCAAATACTTTTGGTTCCACTATGGATCCTTGTGGTACTTTGGTGTTGGTGTAAAGCCACTTAATGAAGCATCTTGTCAGTTGGCTGCCTGTGATTTGCACTGAGGGTGATTATAACCCAGGTTAGAACTGGATTACCACAGTCTAGATCCTGCAGTCCATGTATGAGTATCTGGTGGTTTGCTAAATTAAAAGCTTTAGAGAGGTCTGGGAACAAAGCAGTCGTAACATGATCTTTATTATGATGAGAGGCTACCTGTTCAAGCAGTTTTAACAATTTGCTTGTGTAATGTGGCCATATCTAAATATTTGCTGGGTTGATGCTAGTTAGAAGATTGCGTTCAGTCATGTAATTTATCTACTTATGGACAGTGCTTTCAATTGTTTTGGATAAAGAATTTAAGATGCTGTTAGGGCCAGAAATTTAGTGTTTTGAGATTCATCTTCTTTAAAAACCTGAATAAGTTTTAACTGAGAAAGTTTGGAGGCAACTTTCTTGCAGGCTTCTGTTTATTATGATTGACACAGGATGTGCAATAACTGTGGCTATTATTTTTAGGTATATGTTGGGAAACTTCCTGTTTTTAACAGTACATCTACAAATACTGAGACATGGTCCTTTCATTTATTTAATAGCTTTGGTATTGGCCCGAAACTGAATTTCAGATATGTTGTTGCCTGGGTGCTACTAACTAGGAATAAAGTTTGGTTGTCTTGATTCAGTCTAGAATATTGCTTCATGGTGTATTAGATTCATGAGGGGTTGAAGTAGCTATTATTTGGCTGAAGACAAGTGCTTGCAAATAAAGTCTGGATATTCATGAAAGTGTTCAGTGGAAATTAAAGTCTTCAGGTGTAATCTGTAATCCAGAACAGTCATCTTTGAACCAGTTTAATGTTTCTGGCATGAGTTTCTTAGATTTGTCTTGCTTGAGATAGAAACACTGAATCCTAAATGAAGTTGTTTGTTGTTTTCTACAGTAATTTCTCTTCCAGAAATGTTTTGAGGTTGATTTTGCTGCAGTTTTGATTGCAAGGAGATTTGGTCTGCTCTAACCCCTTTTTTATTTTCCATTATCTGAAGAACAGTTTTTAGATGCATATGTTATTAGAGAAATGTGACAGTGTTTCTCTTAACAATAAGAGCAAAGACATCATTGCTATGACAGCATCAGAAAAAAAATGTGTCCTTGGCACCAGTCCTCATGCAACTTCTTAACTAAGGCAAGTTTGCAACAGAAATGAGTGTAGCAGCAATACTGACTGCACTGCAAAGTGTAGGAGCTATCTCCTACTGAGAAGGTTGTGGTGGGGATTCATGGAGCAATCCTGAGTTGAGCAAAAGATGGCATACTGAGGGCTGGGCAGCCAAGGAAGAAAACTGTGCAAGTAAATGAATGAATGAATAATTAAATACACAAATATTTATACAGACAAATAAATAAGTAGTTCTTTTCATCTGTAACCTCAATATGTGGAAAAAAGATGGTTAGGTAGTTACTTTTAGTCTATGATGACAACTTGGCATGGGTGCAAGCGAGTACATGTGCGTACAAACAGACACACACACACACACACACACACACACACACACACACACACACACACACACGCATACATAAACACACACTTATTCAACATAAGGGAGGCCCTTTGTTTTCCCTTAACTTGGAGTTGTAACTGAACTTATCTAAGCTGTTAGTTAAGGGTGTTTTAAAACACGCTGCTAGTGCTGCTGTAAACTTAATTACCCTAGAATGCTATACATTGCGATAAAAGCATTATACACATGAACATATTTTATGAAATTTTAACTGTAATAGTGGTGGTCAGCATTGATTGGCATTCCAAGGATAAGCTTAGATAAAATTCACTGATGAGTGGAACAGAAATCTATTTTAACAGAGCCTGACAGGCTCGTTAGGCACCATATCTAAAGTGATAATCAAATGCACACAAAAGCATACATTTCCCAGGTGGTAAAAATTGTTTGTAGAAAACTAATAAGTTACTAGTTGCTATTTACTACCTTAGAAAAAAATCATTTGACAGGATCTGTTATTGTAGAAGCACTCATTTGCTGATTAGTGAGGAACTATTTTTGCTTCAACTTCAGATGAGCTGTTATGTACCAGAGTTGGTCATAGCCCTGGTGGCTGTATCAAAAAAGAACATTTTTGAAGTGTCCTGACCAATCTACCCCATAGTTAGTATGAATATCAGTTTGGGACTCCCTTGAAAATAGGTTATACCCAGTGAAACTAATCTGGCTGACAGTACTATATAAACAAACAAGGACAACAGGTAATGCATACAGCACATAAGTATGCTTATTTATTATTTTTATTTTATTTTATTTTATTTGTTGATTAGGGTACAGCAGCGACATCCATGGAACTTCTTTGGACTCAGCCCAGGAGCCCTGTCTAGTTAAGTGACTTGCTCAGAGTTATACAGTTAGGTAATGGAGGCTGTGGGAATCAAACCCTGAACCACAGGAAAAAAATCATTACTAGCTACTTAATCTTCTGTGCCAACTGCCAGACAAACATTTTGTCAACCAAATAGTCCAAACATGCTTTATTTTCATAGAAAACTGGGCAAGAGTTATCTGATAGTATGCTGGAATACAATGAAAAATATAACATTTACATCTGGAATACCTTCAGTATAAAGGAAAAAGCACTGAAGGCTTGAGTAACCAGTATACAGACATATAAATATATAAAAAGTTGGAGGAGCATAGGGTGACATACAAGAGTGGAAGAAGATGCACACAGGCGGATTATATCTTATGTAGGAGGACCAATTTGAAGGAGATTGGAGACTGTAAAGTGGTGATCGGGGAAAGTGTAGTTAGACAGCATAGGATGGTGGTTTGTAAGATGACGTTGGTGATCAAGAAGAGGAGGAGGAGTGTGAGGGCAGCACCAAGGATCAAATGGTGGAAACTGAAAAAGGGTAATTGTGAGGTGGAGTTCAGAGAAGAGTTAAGACAGGCACTGGGTGGCAGTGAAGAGTTACCAAATAGCTGGGCAACTACAGCAGAGCTAGTAAGGGAGATGGCTAGAAATGTGTTTGGTATGACATCTGGACAGAGAAAGGACGACAAGGAGACATGGTGGTGGAATGAGGAAGTACAGGAGAGTATACAGAGAAAGAGGTTGGCAAACAAGAAGTGGGATTGTCAGAGAGATGAAGAAAGTAGACAGGAGTATAAGGAAATGAGGTGCATGGCAAAGAGAGAGGTGGCAAAGGCTAAGGATAAGGCATATGAAGAGTTGTATAAAAGGTTGGACACTAAGGAGGGAAAAAAGGACCGGTACCGACTGGCTAGACAGAGGGACTGAGCTAGGAAAGATGTGCAGCAGATAAAGGTGATAAAGGATAATGAGGGAAACATACTTACAAGCGAGGAGAGTGTGTTGAGCAGATGGAAAGAGTATTTTGAGGGGTTGATGAATGAAGAGAATGAGAGGGAGAGAAGGTTGGATGATGTGGGGATAGTGAATCATGATGTGCAATGGATTAGCAAGGAGGAAGTAAGGATAGCTATGAAGAGGATGAAGAATGGAAAGGCTGTTGGTCCAGATGGCATACCTGTGGAAGCATGGAGGTGTTTAGGTGAAATGGCAGTGGAGTGTTTAACCAGATTGTTTAATGAAATTGTGGAAAGTGAGAGTATGCCTAAGGAATGGAGAAAAAGTGTTTTGGTACCAATTTTTAAGAATAAGGGTGATGTGCAGAGCTATAGTAACTACAGAGGGATTAAATTAATCAGTCACAGCATGAAGTTATGGGAAAGAGTAGTGGAAGCTAGGTTAAGAAGGGATGTGATGATTAGTGATCAGCAGTATGGTTTCATGCCGGGAAAGAGCACTACAGATGCAATGTTTGCTCTGAGAGTGTTGATGGAGAAGTACAGAGAAGGTCAGAAGGAGTTGCATTGTGTTTTTGTAGACTTGGAGAAAGCATATGACAGGGTGCCTAGAGAGGAGTTGTGGTATTGTATGAGGAAGTCGAGGGTGTCAGAGAAGTATGCAAGAGTGGTACAGGATATGTACGAGGGTAGTGTGACAGCAGTGAGGTCTGCTGTGGGAGTGACGGATGCATTTAAGGTGGAGGTGGGATTACATCAAGGATCAGCTCTGAGCCCTTTCTTATTTGCAATGGTGATGGACAGGTTGACAGACGAGATCAGACAGGAATCCCTGTGGACTATGATGTTTGCAGATGACATTGTGATCTGTAGTGAGAGTAGGGAACAGGTGGAGGAGACCCTGGAGAGATGGAGATATGCTCTAGAGAGAAAAGAAATGAAGGTCAGCAGGACTAAGACAGAATATATGTGTGTGAACGAGAGGGAGGATAGAGGAATGGTGAGGATGCAAGGAGTAGAGGTGGTGAAGGTGGATGAGTTTAAATACTTGGGATCAATAGTTCAGAGTAATGGTGAGTGTGGAAGAGAGGTGAAGAAGACAGTACAGGCAGGATGGAGTAGATGGAGAAGAGTGTCAGGAGTGATTTGTGACAGACGAGTACCAGTAAGAGTGAAAGGGAAGGTCTAAAAGAGAGTAGTGAGACCAGCTATGTTATATGGGTTGCAGACAGTGGCATTGACAAAAAGGCAGGAGTTGGAGCTGGATGTGGCAGAGTTAAAGATGTTAAGATTTGCACTGGGTGTGACGTGGGTGGACATGATTAGGAATAAGTACATTAGAGGGTCAGCCCAGGTTGGAAGGTTTAGAGACTAAGCCAGAGAGGCAAGATTACATTGGTTTGGACATGTACTGAGGAGGGATGCTGAGTATATTGGGAAAAAGATGCTAAGGATAAAGCTACCAGGTAACCAGAAAAAAGGAAGGCCTATGATAAGGTTTATGGATGTGGTGAGAGAGGACATGCAGGTGGTTGGTGTGACAGAGCAAGATGCAGAGGACAGGAAGAAATGGAAACAGATGATCTGCTGTGCTGACCCCTAATGGGAACAGCCTAAAGATGATGATATATAGTTAGGGAACAGGACAAATGAGGGAAAGACTATGTGTACAGATTATCAGCATTCACTGAACATCAGAGGAAATGTCAGATGCACAAAAAATAGCTAGATTACCATAATGAAAAAGTATACACTGAACAAAAGGTAAATGCTGTCCCCCAACCACTATTAGTCTAGGCAGGGATTCATTTCACAGCAAGGACAATGGTATTTAAATAACTACATCACTCTCTGAGCCTTCTCAAAAGTAGAGGCCATAACTAGAATATGTAGTTCAGTTGAGGTATCATTTCTGAGGCTGGAAGTTATGTAGATGAAGAGTCCGCTAATGGGTGCTTTTTGTGCCTGTGGAATATCTACAGTGCAAGGAGATCATCCAGTGAGCACAGTTCATCATTTGTAAGCTGACTTATCATATGGTACCTTTCATTCACCGCATATATTAAGTGTTGGCTGCTGAACTCAAAGATATACAATTCTTATGTTTCAATGTGAAGAAGTATTTGTATCATTCATTGTAATTACTGTTAGTCTTTGGCATTATTCTGCTTTTGTGATTGTATTATACAAACCTAGATTTAGACTATATTAAATAAACTGATGTGATCTGATTTGATTTGACAACATATATGAATTATATATTCTTCAAACTTATGGATCATTGAAGCTTTAGTACTCTGCTTACTATGCATGGTTTTAAATAAAGGAAGACAGAGGGAAAATGTAGGCCTTTGACTAAGACTTGAACCCCAGACCTTCAGTAGTTTATGCTGAGATCAATGCTTAAATACCACCAGAGGTCCTTAAGGAATCAGCTTTGAAGTTTCCCCTTAGCAAGACAAGTTTTTTTCATTCAGGAATGATTAGCATGTTTCAAAGTCTGATTACAAAGACACACAGATACAAGCGCACACAACCACACATGCATTTAAAAGGCACAACAAAAGCATTGTTTTAATGAAATTGAAATGGAAAATTTAGGTATTTCAGTAGGACTTGAACCCAAGACTTTTAATAATCTTTGTAGATGTCACTGCCTGCAGACCATCAAACAATAAAAATAGCTCACATACAGCAACCCACTGCTCTGTTAGTTCTCCTGCATAAGATTACTTCACCCCCATACATCTTACTCATGTGTGCAAACCTTAATCCTACCACTGTCATTAACCCTAGCCCTACACATTACCTTACAAAAAACACTTTCCCAAACAGTAGTAAAACACAAGATAGACAACCACACACTGCACATACACAATCATGTATAAAAACATTAAAACTGTAATTTAAATGGCCCATACTCTGATCCTAACCCGGAAACACAGAAATACAAACATAAACACATACACACGCACACACACACACACACACATACACACGCACACACACACACACACACACACACACACACACACACACACACACACACACACACACACACACACACACACACTCCAATCAAATTATTCCCCCTTATCTAGTCGTTATTCTAACCCTACCTGGAAAAATCCTGCTTAACCCGCATGTAAGCACAGCTCACACACCACAGGAACACTTGATGAGCTGATGTTTGACATCTCCTGATATCGATAAATGGAACTTTGATTTAAAGTGACAGCAGTATATTTTGTTAACGATGTGTGCATTTGACAAATTATATTGCAACTATTAATATATATATATATATATATATATATATATATATATATATATTTTATTTTGCTTTTGTGTACTGGGTTTGTCCAGCTGGGTTTAGTCAGGAACCCAGGGAGAAAAGCTTCAAAATATTACAAACTGTGATGTCCCCCTCTCTGGGCCAGTAATCAAGGAGCCTGAATCCTCACTACTGACACTGGAGAGGGAAGTTCACTTGGAACAAAATTAGATGCACACAGTATTTCCAAATGCAGCTCTCTGCACCAATCACAATTTCCCTTAAGAGCACACAGGGAACACACTCAGGTCAGGGTCTGGATTTCTCTCACTGCCTCCCTCCCAGGTTCCCAATAAGACTCCCCACTGGCACAGCTATAGAGTTAAGTCATCAGCCAAGAATCCAAGCCAAGTTTTCCACCACTCTCTCTGTGAAACCAGTGGTCTGTGTCCCTGTTCCAATCAGCCGACATACACACTCTTTGAGATTTGATTTACACACACACACACACACACACACACACACACACACACACACACACACACACACTGGGAAAGGCTGGCACAGATTTACCATCTATGCCCCTTCTGCCCAGACTACAAGGTAGTTACTGCCACCAATCACTCCAAAGGCAGCTACTCTAAGGCTCCTACAACAGTACCCAATTATACTGAGTAAAATTAAATAATACTATTACAAATGGTGGTGTTAATAAGGCTTTTTGGAGTGGTCACAGTGTCATTGAATAAATATAAGTACACTCAAAGGTTAAAATATTCTCTAAATAAGCAGCCACAATGAAAGGTTTAAATATATTTAATAATAAATAATAAAAGAACATGAAAATACTAAATATCTATCTACAATAAACATCAGTTTCAGTAACAGGAAATATTAAAATAACACAGATGAATAGATTCACACAGATACGGAAAAATAGTACTTAACTAATCTCACTATATTTTACTGACTGATCTAAAGAATTACTATTCCCTCATCACTTACTAGAGCAAGGCAAGATGAAGTAGGTGAGGGGTCCTTCTATGTCAGATTTCAAAAACATAGTGCTCTGAGACTTCAGTCTCATCTAGTATTAAAAAACATGATTTCAGTGATGGATTACAGAATGACATCACGTACATCTCATCATCTGACTTCTAGTTTTCTTGCTACACCCTTTCCTAGCAACTGACCCAAAATCTCACACATATGTGTCAATAATAAACACACACAGAACTTTGCTAAGATCTATTACAGCTTCTGGAAGTTATAAAACAATAAAACACTTCAACAATGGCATCTGGTACAGACATTTTATCTCTGGTTCAAGTTAGAACTGCAAGGTGCAATCTTTATGGCCTAAATTAAGTAATTTAATTTCTTACTATTTTTCAAAGTCAGCTGGACTGAGAGTAACCTCTTCTTTTCCAGTATTGTCTGTTAACATATACACATTTCCTCAATTACCACAGTACAGTCTGATATAAATATTTATTTATTTTCTGTCCAGCAGGACACACTATTGATACATTTTAACACAAGCAACTTTACAAATATATTTTCAACACAAGCATCTGTACAAATCAGTTTGAAATACAAATGACATATAATTATTTATAAAATTCCAGCTAGCTATGCTGGCGTATGTTACACATCCACTGCCCTACTTTTCCTGGCATGGCTGGCAATACCTCACATCATCACACAAACATTTTATAAAGAGACACACAGTAATAAACATGAACCAGCACCAAATAATATACATTAGTAATTACACATATATTTGCTAGTTAGATTACATTCATATGAACCTTGTACATGTGTACCTTACAGATACAAGGTACTGGGTTTGATTCTCACATGGGGTAATTAGCTAGGCTTAAAATGGCCCACAAGGGCAATTAGCTTAGTATTAATCTATAAACCTATGAACCTATGAAAGTAGAGACAGCTATTACAGTATGTAAGATACATATGCATTAGTAGTTGTTGAACACTGAGCATTTAAAGAGGTGTATTAGTGAGTTTGTCAGATAGGTAATAGTCATGTGATTAGTGTTTAGAAAGTCAAAGAAATGGAGGTGAGGGAAGCAACTAGGTAAGGCAGAAAATGTGAATCTTATGTTTAAGAGGTATGGTATAAAGCAGAATCAGAGACTATTATATATATGGTTACCATAAAGGTTATATTACAAGTACAGAGGTGGAGGTGAGCAGTGTGACAAAATAAAGTATATGGCTGGAAAATGCTAGTAAAACTATTCAGGTACCAATGAAGACTGGTTGTGGGGTATGGGATTCTGAATGAAGAGAATGGCTTGATGTTATGGAAAGCTGAAGTTAACAGTGGCATTTATCCTGGAGATGTACAGAAGCAGATCCATTGATTTGAGAGGTGACGTTTTAACTGTGTTTTAAATAAGTTTGCATTCCAAATGGGTTTCTGTGGTGATGGGAAGTAGTTCTATAGTTTAGCTATGCTGTTTGAATATAGAGACTCGCCTGCATTATTAGATGATTTGGTTATGGTTAATAGTGATTTTTCTCTAGAGTGGAAAATTCTATTGCAAGAGTAATGTTGTATTAAGTAGTTAAGAGCTGGACAGTTTTCTAGCTTATAGACAAGTTTGTGTACTGTAGTTAGCAGAGGAAGAACAAGGTGATTTGGTAGTTCTAACTCTTTTAATTCTCTGAGTACTAAACAGTAGTGTGTTCCATTATTATAGTTTACTGCAAATATGGCTATTTTTATTATAACATTGCTGAAATTTGGTCAACCTCTAAAAGGAAAAAAATCTGGACAAAGCCAAAACTATTAAGGGACAAAGGCCCAAAATCAGGGGTAGATTTTAAATATTAGTCTTATAAATTGAGAAAGTTGTTAGAATAACATGTTTTTCATTAGAATACATTTTTCTGAAGAATATAAAGTCTGAAACTCAAATGTATGTCATTATTTAGTGACATCAATCCTCAATGATTTGCCAGAACATCACTCATTTTATGAGGAACAGATCAAACATAAGAAGCAAGAATTTGGGCATTCTGTGAAAATCTGGACCGTTGAGAGGTGAGTATGAGACTTGAAGATTATTGAAGATTGAGGCAGCATACAGGAGAACGTTCAGGTTATACGTCTTTTGGCTGTGTCAGTAAGATAGGTTTTACTCTGTATAATGTACCTATTTTTTGATGATTTTTTTTTACAACATATGATACATGGTGGTCAAATTTCAACTGGTCATCTGTGATGACAACCAGTAATTGTTTTTTTTTAACAATATGTTTTTATTTATCATGGAAGAATAACAGCCTTAACAACAAACCTTATGCATGGTGCCATACTTCCACCACCCATGGCTTACCCTTTCTTCATAAAAATATGACTTGACGTTTATATTTTTATACATTTGGGTCCAGTTGTTTTTGAGTATTTTAAGTGTTTCCACATTTTTCAGCCTGGTTGTATTTTTTTATCTGTTTGTTTTTGAGTTTATTGTTTTTTCCAAGTTTTCCAGCCTGGTTGTGTTTTTCCAAGTGACATTTGGGTTTAGCCCAGAACCGGCGGTTATAACTTTTTCTTTTCATGCTCTAGTATATTTACTTCATTTTGTACAATCACTTAACTCCCATTTACTTGCCAGCAATATGCCTTTTGCTGTTCTAAAGTGCTTTTCCTTAGCTCAGTCTAGCTTATTACCAACCAGCTATTATCTATATTTAACAGATTGACCACCTCTTAATTTCTCTAATGTTTTATCATATCTTGAGGTCTGCCCTTGCACCTTAACTGACCCCCCCCCACTACTTCTACATAATTAACTTCTCTGAACTATTTTCACAATGTGTATATTCTAACAGATCAAGATAGTAACAGCAGCACACGGGAACCAAAATTTGAGCACTTTCATTATTCTTTAATAATACAAACAGACCTTCATCAGAAACTGTTACAAAATCACTAAAACAATTTTAAATCCTTAACTTACAAGTCATATGTTTTTAAAAACCAATGAGATTCAAGCACCAATTTATAAATGAAAAATTCTCAATTAATCCATTGCAACAATCAGATATTCAGTCAGTGACCAATCACAAGATAAGAATAGACATTTAGTACCTGTACATCAACTTTTATAAAGGAAGTCTTTTTATGATTTTAATTTTAAACTTGTTTTACATTTAAGAGATTTGGGGCTTTAAACCAGGACACTTGTGATTGGTCATTACACAAAGGTAGGACCAATGACATGCAGTCAAAAGAAGTAGATAGTTTGGGTCATACTGTTGTTAACTTCCCTACTGTAATTTTTAGCAATGCAGAACTGAAAGCTAATGGTGATTTAAGTGAATGTCTTACTGAACTTAGATTATTTATACGTATTATTGATTTCAAAGTAATATTTAAATCAAATTATTTAGATAATAGCACTGTACTTAGACGCACTATCACCTTTTTACCTGAAAGTTCACCTGTAGTTACTGCTTTCTATAAGATGTGTGAAATGATATATATACTTTTTGAAAGTAAAGGGAAAAGATATTATAATATGAACGATGATGAAAGAAAAGCCTTACGGGATTTATGTATGAGAAAATGGGTCTACTTCACTTACCCAACATCCCACATAACAGACACGCAAAACACCGAGCCGACAACACCGACATTGCACAACACCGACACTGCACATACCCGACACACACAACAATACATACAAGTCAAAACCCAACACACCTCTGTAAAACATACACACAACACACACAAACATACAAAAGAAAAAACACAGCACTCGACATAAAACTACCTAGTTCCCCTCTCTCACACCCTACCCATTATTTACATTAAACTAAGCCCTTACCACTAAAACAAAACATACACTACAAATAAAAACTCTCAAACACTTACCTTCACATTTCATGTTCTTGCAGGGGGGCTACACCCCCCCTGCATCCCCCATGTGGGGCTTTACCCCCCATAACTTAAATATACCAACTCAGAGATCACATCACAATGTCCACAAGAGCAGATTTCCTGTTCCGCTCAAGTTGAACTGTCAACCATTTAGAAGTCTGCATTCTGACGTGTCAGTCATCTGACACGTTGAGCTTTTTGGCTCGGTGTTTCGTGTGTTGGTCTACTGAGATTTTGGTAATCTCAAGTAGACCCGAGTAAATACATTATTATTAAACAAGCAGATAAGGGAGGCAAAATAGTGATTATGGATGTGGATACATATAAAATGCTAATGTAAAACCTCATTTCTGATAACCAAACTTTTAAAGAAATTAACTCTGTTAATGTAAATGGTATTAGTTATAGAGTGAAAAGTTTTTTGTTTGACCTCCTTATGCAGCTGTCTATTACACCTGAATTTTATATATAGGACATCCAATATGCCTTATTATTTGTGGGCTGCCAAAATACACAAAGATTTAGATAATCCACCAATAAAACCAATTGTGTCTGGTAGCTAATGGGCAACAACAGCCATTTTGAAATATCTAGAGACTTGGTTATATCCTCTACTTATTCACAGTCATAGCTATATTAAAG
Organism: Protopterus annectens; assembly: GCF_019279795.1. Taxonomy (NCBI): domain Eukaryota; kingdom Metazoa; phylum Chordata; order Ceratodontiformes; family Protopteridae; genus Protopterus; species Protopterus annectens. Next base: position 798,483,488 of record NC_056748.1, read on the forward strand.
ACATGAATGATTTCCTTATGGGTTTACATGATTTCCTGCTTATTAATACATGTACTAATATTTTATTAATGACTATGGACATTAAATCACTATTCACTGTCATTCCAAATGATACAGGTGTACAATTTATTAGAATTTTTTTAGCAGATCATAGTGACTTCACAGCTTGCAAAACTGAGATGACTGGTTCTGTTAGAAATGGCTTTGGAAAATAATGTCATCCTCTTTGATAATAAATGTTGTCATCAGCAATTTGGGGTTGACCTGGGCACCTCAGTTGCTAAGAGCTATGCCAGTTTAGTGTTGATTAGATGGGAGGAACATTTTATTTATGATAAAAGTTCACCCATCATTAATTATTACAACAATAATTTAATCTTCTTTAAATTGTTTATGGATGATATATTTCTTCTATGGAAAGGTAATGTTGAAAGCCTACTAGTATTTGTAAAAGTGCATGAAGAAAATACCCAATTTCTAAAGTTTGATGCTAATTATGCTTGGGATTTTATTTATTTTTTGGATATTACTGTTTCCATACACCATTCATAGGAAGAATATCCAGACTACTAGGCATGTGCATGCAAACAGCATGCATCCTAGATATATATGAGAGCATCATAATAAGTCACCTCTTACAAGCTAGTAGACTTAACACCAGCAAGGAAGGTTTTATATCTGAAACTAACAGTATGGCCACAGATTTTTACTATAGAGGGTATAGCCAGACCATAATTAATGATAGTTTGGAAACTATAATGATTGAGCAGGAAAGTAAAGGAAAATCATACCTTCGTGGTAATAATAGTATAGAGCAACAAAGAGAAAATATTAGTGGAACAAATTGGTCCTTAGGGCATGTCACCACATATAACAGAAGAACAAATCAGATAAGAAATATTATGGAGAGGAATTGGGCTATTTTGAAATCTGACTGTCAGATTAATAAATTTATAGATGAAAGACTGCATTTTATATATAAGAATGAAAAGAATTTAAAACAACTACTCTGCTATAACGATATTAATACTATACATAACAGAAAGACTAATACTAAGAAAGAGATTGTGCTATGTTATAATTGTGTACAATGTTAAGCATATAAATTTAACATCTGATTTTTGTACATCTTATCACTAAGCAGAAATGTATATTTAATAGCTTTGCAACATGCAATACTGAACATGTATATTTGGCCAACTGCATGAAATGCATTTCATTCTACATTGGTAAGACAAATCAGAAACTCAGAGATAGAATAGCCTCACATCTTTTGGAGATTCATAGGAAGGTGGATAGTAATGCCTTGTTTAAACATATCATCCACCAATAATGATTTTTTTTAAAGTTTAGAGTAGTAGAGAAAATTAATCTTGAAAAAAAGAGGAGGATATCATATTATTAAATAGAGGTAGTAGAATACAGGTGGATCAGTTACTTTAGAGTTGATGTACCTCCAGGATGTAATACTATGAACACTATAAGATCAGTACTAAAATAAACACTCAAGTATAAAAGTATGTTATATTAGATATTTGTTTTAGATTTCATATAATATATATATTTTAGTTTTATTTTTCTGGGCTGCTATATTTATTTTATTATTTTTTTTTTACTTTGAAATTTGTTGTCTTGGTTAGTCTGACTGAGCAGAGGCCCTTTTTCAGCAGAGACTTGAGAAGAAAAGCTACAGTAAGATTAGTTAAATAGCAACAACTATTACATTACATGAGATAAGCAGAACCAATGCAGTTAATTACAATTCTATTTTACAGAAGAAAAAAAATAAAAGAAACAATACAAACAGGTGCAAATATGACGTAGCTGGTTAGTAGCAGTAGAGCAATGAGTGGATGGAGGTATGGTGTTGAGTAGGGTCATGACAAGTGCAAGACCTAGTGTTAAGCAGTTATAGTTTTAAGGATGTTCTAAAGAAGTTAGAATATTATAAACGAGTGTGATTTATAAGTATATTTTATAAGCATGTTTTTAATTGTCCACAAATAAAATCAGAAATACTGCAAAGGCAAGGCTCTAGCTTCTCAACTCAAAAGATAGTCAAATTCTGCAGCAAATGAAGACTGTTAAAAAACTAAAAACAGAGATCCAAGTTCCACAGTTGCACTGTTTTAGTGTGCCATTAAAGCAGTGCAACTGTGGAACTTGGATCTCTGTTTTTTTTTTTAGTTTTTTAACATTCTTCAATTGCTGCAGAATTTGACTATCTTTTGAGTTGAGAAGCTAGAGCCTTGCCTTGTAGTATTTCTGATTTTATTTGTGGACAATTAAAAACATTTGTGGACTTTTTGTATTCGTATGCAAGGGCACCTGGTTTTTATTGGGTTGTTTTTTCTTCATCATGTTTTTAATGGTGTTGTTCTTATTTGTTTGTTTTATAGTAGTGCATGTTTCTAGGTCATAATATATACAAGTTTTGCATACATATTTATTAAGTCATTATCATATAAAGTCATTGTATTATATGACCATGTAACATGTGACAGATTAGACATTTCCGATAGGCTAGATATAGATATTTAAACTTTGAACAACTGCCACACAGATTTCTGCAATGAGAAAGAGTATTGTAGACTTGAAAGCTTTGCTGTTTTGCTAGATTTTGGAATTAAAGGTCTTTTTGTTGGTATCTGAGACAACTGGAGTACTGGCATACAGTTTTTTTTTACATTGTACTCTCTTACTAATTAAACATTTATGCCTTATCTACAATCAGATTTGGTATGATTAATAGTTTATCAATTAGCTGACATGAATAATCTAAACCAGAACATTTAAATCACTGAGAGGTCATAGTCCCAAAACAGTGATACTCCCAAGGTCACAAAGCACATAGGAACAATTATTTTTTTCAGAGGATGCCTCCATAGTCCTGATAAATAAATATACCTACTCAGAGGTCACACAATCTCTGAAAAGAGGGAAGAGAAGAAGAAAATTAAAATAAATCTCACACTGTCCCTCTTCTCTGATACCACACTGCAGTCAGTTTGTGACCTAATTAGACCCATGCAGTAAAACATTGACTACTGAAACTTGTGACCTAGCTGTTTTAATGTTTTAAGGCTCACTGTTTGAAGATCCAGTAAAACATAGATTTCCCTGTATAGATCTAGGAAACAAGAGAAAAGAGAAACATCTGCTATAACCTGAACAACATATAACCATTATGCTATTAGGAATGTAAAATTACATAGACTTCAGTTGTCCAAATACAGTCATAAGAATAAAACTTAGTGTCATTCTACTAGAATAAGCAAGGTGAATAAAATAAAATTATGCCCAGATGTATACTGGCTTGAGAAGGCCCAATATGATGTGTTCATCTGCAAATTAACTGACTGACTGACCCCAAGCAATTAACATAACCAAATCCAAGATCACACACTTGAAATGTGTCGAATGACCCTTAATAACTAAAAAAACTAAATTTACTTCATCAAAACAATACACATGGTAAGTTATGGCTTTTTCAATAGTTCTGCTAATGCTTTGCAATGGTAATGAAAGGCAGTAGTACAAAGTGGTTGCCCATTACACTGATTCACTCATTACTCTCCAGAAGCATTGGACCTATATAAGTACCAAATGGAAATACAAAAACAGCAGTAATGAGATATAGGACTCCAGACTAACCTGACAAAGAAAAACAGACTTTCACCAGTTACTTCCTGGACAAAGTAAGCAATGAATAGGAGGGTTGGGAGGGTGGCCTAATGGTTAAGGTGTTTACCTTACAAACACAAAGTACAGGGTTTGAATCTCACAGGGGATAATTAGCTAGACTTAAAATGTCTCACAAGGACAGTTAGCCTAGTACTAATCTATGAATCTATGAATATCCCACCTACACAAATTAACACTCAGTCAGACTTAACTTCTTGGTTGTATCCCAGTACTGTCATTGTATTCTGTGCTCCACTTTAGCACTTCAGATCTAGAGTAATCCTATGAAACTGCCTCCTCTGCTTCCCATCCTAGCCCTTACTTGCTTCTGTCATCCATCTTCACCAGAATATATCCTCCCTACAAAATTATAATAATAAAAAACAGACTAAAAGCTGCCCTACCAGGAAATAAAAACAACAATAATAAGTGAAGAGACATTACAGTATGTAGCAAAACTTACTGCATTGCTTTCCCCCCAAAATGATATGGCCTGCTTTAGCCATCCTTAAACCAGCCCCACAAAAACAAAGCAAATAATGGAGCTGCCGTCTACAAAGTTAAAAAGAAATACTGTTCATCATTAGATCACTGTTGCAAAATAGCCTAAGATACATGGATATATCTTACCAAGGAGTTCATATCTGGCCAGAATATAAAGCTTTTGGGTGCCTTCCATGTCTCCATATGTCCAAGGAGACAAGAGATTATGCCAGTATAAAAGGTGACATATGGGCACCAAAATGCATAACTTTCTTGCTGATGAAGCTACCAGCAAAACTTGTTCTTTGCTGTGGTTTGGCTGTTGGCTAGTTTTTAAAACTTGGACAAATAAGTAACCCATTGGGAACTTGCCTTCCATTTTTCTGTGAAAAGTGTTATTCTTTTTTTACTTATGTCTGAAAGAAAGGGGAGGTACTTGCAAGGGCGTCAAATCCCTTAGAGATTCCCACACAGCCTGTCTTTATTTTTAGGTGAGGAACATCTGGTTGTGCTCCATTTGCTTACCATTCAAACCTAAGACCATTAATAGCCAGTTTAGTTCACTAAATCTTCATAGAGAACCAATGTCTATTATGCAAACCTTTATGGAGGCTAGTGCAAGTATCTCAGATATCCCTCTTTTGGTCATCAAGAAAAGCAAAGTTATTAGAGAGGTATTGGCAATGTCATTTTTGACATCCTTTCTTTCCAAGCCCTTGATGGATGATTTTGCTGTGGCCATATTGGAGCCCACAGACCATTTGTCAGCTGCTTCCAGACCCTCTGGTGTAGCTCCTTTGGCAGTCACTAAGGGTCAGGAGTCAAGCACTTTGAGAACCTCTCTTGACCAGCCTATATGGGGATGAGAATGTCTCACAAATATAATTTAGAGATGAGGTGCCTAGCACCGGGGGTAGGGTGGGGGGGTCAGATATCTGAACAGACACTTTCTTCTTACTATCCAAGGAAGAAGACTCAGAAAGTGAAACACTTTTCCATTTCCTCTCTACCCCTACTTCCAGAGAAACAAAAGATGAATAGTACTCTTTTTTTTCAAAGGTATCATTAAGTCATTTTAGTCACTTCACACTGTTTTTCCAGCCTCTTCTCATTCATAAAGAATGAAATCTCATTTTCCTTCTGCTCCGGAATATGATTCTGATATTGAGGAGTTTGGTTTAAATTGCATTTCCCAAGTGTCTTCATCTGAAAACTAGGAATAAGAATCTAAAGAAACTATTTCTTCACACTCTTATGTGAAGGAATTGTCTTTTTTTGATACTATTGAAAGGAAGAAGGACTTGTTTAGTGATAATGGAGAACACTGGACCATGTGTAAGTCGCATTCAAGAATGAAGATGCCAGTATTGCCTACGTCACTACCAACACCAATATAATACTTGGGAAGCTTTTTAATCTACTTAAAAAGTTAATAGATCTTCAGCATGCATTTTATGAACATTAAGAAGTATTAAACTCCAGTGTCCAACATTACAGGCTGACTGTATACCTTGGTTATTTCCCAGTAAACCAAACATTTCAGAAGGGACAGGGCAAAGGTAGGAGGCAAAATCTCAGACGTTAAAAGTCAATAATACAATAGGCTTTGCAATCAATACACATTTTCTGAACTAGGAAACTCTAATGTCTGACATTGACTTAACTGTAATTTCCAGTGGTTTACCAGAAAATTAAACATTTTATGAGGGACAGGGCAAAATCAAGGTCGCTCTGTAGAAACGCACAGTCATAGAAATGTTGATATTAATGTTTCAAGTGAAGGATCGCTTAGCATCACTACTGATTTTTTAAACTTGTTTACTGTTTTTTTTTCTGACTTGACTTTTTATAAAATACTATTTGTGTTAAGGTTCAGCAAGAGAGAGCAGCTATCAAAGTGCGCTAATGCCATAAGATTCTAAGCAGTATGCAAACACACTATTGCAGTCCAGTATTCTCCATTATTGCCCTTGTTTTGAATAGACAACCACAGCAGAGTCTTCACTTATATAAAATATTTAAGGAACAAAGAGGACAACCCTTTCGCAAACTGCTTCTTCAGATCCTTATAAAATCTTATAAAACAATGACATATTTAAAATACATTACAACCAATCAAGAACACATAAAGTTGGCACCAAAATGACATCATAATCAACAATAAAATCTTTGCTTATGTCTTTACACTATCAGTTTCCGCCCATTTAAAATGGGCATGATATTTACTTGACTATTCAACCCTGGATGCCTGTGTGCTTGCATCCCAAGAATCCACTTAAGTTCCACTTGTCCAGATAATTATTACAATCGCCACCCCTCCTATTTTGATGTACATGTTGTAGAACCCTGAAAGAAAAATAATGATTTGAAAACTCTAACTGATGCTTTGCCATGGCGTTCTTAATATCACCCTTCCTCATGCCTGACAAATGTTTATATACCCTGTCCCTAAGCCACTGTGTGGTTTTCCCCACATAAAAACATGGACATAAGTCACATGTGGCTAGGTATACTAACTGAAGTAGTACAGTCAGCATAAAACCTGGGTATAAATTCAAAAGCTAAGGTAGTATGTCTATATATTTGTTCTTTGGTTAGGACCTTACAAACACTGCAGTATCTACATGGATAAGTCCCTGTTTGTTGCCCATGTTGTCCCATTTGCCTTCTTTCATTACATAACATTTGTTTAAGATTGCTGTTGTTCCGATAAGTAAAATTCGGTGTGTCCCCAACTAGACTATTAGTCTTACTATCCAAGGTCAATATAGACCAATGCTTCTGAATAATGTTTTTCACTATTTTATTGTTGCTAGTGAAATTGGTCACAAAGGAGGTCTGTTGTTTCTTCTTATTAGTTCTAGTGGTGCCAGCACCCTTGTCACTCTCCCACTTCAATGTGTCCACAGTCATCAAATGATTACGGCCAGAACTCGGCAACATGACGTTCGACACATCCATATTCTGTTTATAGTAGGTTATTGGACTAGCATGCATCGTATCTCTGATCTTCCTAACATTAGTGCTATTATACCCTCTATCTGTAAACATTTTTTTCTAGTGTATCATATTCATGTTGGGCATCAGTTACACTATTACAAATCCTAGATACCCTTGTGAATTGACTTTTGACTATACTAGAAAATATGTGTCAAGTGTGCATACTGACTCTACTTAAGAGGCTATTATGCCAGCAGGGCTTCCTGTACAAAGTAGTAATAATCCCCCTTGAAGGATCCCTAGTCAAAGACACATCTAAAAAATCTACATGTATATATGAATAAGTGGCCGTGAACCATAAAAAATCAGTAGTTGATTCTAGAAACTCAATGTATATAAGAAGAGATGTAACATCTCCCTCCCAAATGATAAAAAAATTGTCCACAAAACGTCTATATAATTTGATGCATCCATACATGGGGTTCCCATTTAAATTCTGAATTTCCCAAAAATGCATGACAGGGTTTTATAATTTAAACGGTGATGAACATAAAGCACTAGATGGCCTAATGAAAAAATGGGAGTTTGGTCATTAGGCCTTCTGATAAAGGTGGCGCTATTGTTTTATTGAATAAGTGTGACTATATAGAAGCATTTTTTCACTCTATTAAATGATTGAGAAGTTTACTATTTAATAGATTGGCCAAGGATGAGAGCAATAATTAAATATGTGAGTGACTGTTTTTATGAGTTATTAATGAACAGAGTAATTGATGAGACACTATATAAGTTTTTTCAGGTATCCCCCCAATGGTACCCATTATTAAAGGGTTACCTAAGATTCATAAGTCCAGGATAGCTCCGCCCATGAGACCTATAGTTGCTGGGGGGGGGGGGGTTCGGTGACTGAGCCCCTCTCGATGTATGTAGAGGGGCAACTGAAACAAATAGTCTCATCTATTGACATTATACTGAAAAATACTACACACTTTCTACATGATGTAGATGAATTCATTTGTCACCATGATACAGCTGATTTCTTAATGGTCACTATGGATGTCGAACTTATTTACCTCCATACCCAATGAATATGGGATGGAGGCTGTTAGACAGATTTTGAGCATTAATGACTGTCAATTAAATTATTATGTGAATTTAATTTGCACATTGCTAGATTTGATTCTAAATAACAATGTATTTTTGTTTTCGGAGCAGTTATATTTACAGAAATGGGGGGCAGCCATGGGCACTCCCTGTGCTAATTCATATGCAAACCTTGTCATGCATTTTTGGGAAAGTCAAAATTTAAATGGGAACCCCATGTATGGATGCATCAAATTATATAGACGTTTTGTGGATGATGTTTTTATCATTTGGGAGGGAGATGTTATATCTCTTCTTACATACATTGAGTATCTAGAATCAACTACTGATTTTTTACGGTTCACAGCCACTTATTCATATATACATGTAGATTTTTTTAGATGTGTCTTTGACTAGGGATCCTTCAGGGGGGATTATTACTACTTTGTACAGAAAGCCCTGCTGGCATAATAGCCTCTTAAGTAGAGACAGTATGCAGCCTGGACAGGTATTTTCTAGTATAGTCAAAAGTCAATTCACAAGGGTATCTATAATGATTAGGCTACTGAAAAAGTGATCTAGTGATAGGCATAGTACAGCTGTGTAAGCAAACGTACCATGACATTTTAGGGATTATTCTTCTACCTTATGCCAGGGTGGGGTTCCCCTTATACCTGTTTTTTCCTCTAATTCCTGGCATATAACTTGGTATTTCTTGTGCTCTGCTTACCTCCCTTTCCTGAGAAGCAAGAAAACTCTGAAATTTGAGATCTAGACATCTACTTTTTTTGTACTGCATTAGCACGATCAGGGAAAGTCAAATATGCATTACACTGTTAAACTGAAAAAAAGACAGAATACAGACTGTTACGAAGAAAAATATGCTGGTAATTAGAGTTTCTGTTTCATACTGAAAGACATATCGTCATTAATATTAATTGTAAATTCTTAGTAATGGCACTGCATTGTTCATGTGGATTAATGATGACTACAGGGAACTGTAGCTTCATGTTTCTGTTGGCTCCCATGCATACACAAGAGCAACACATTATTTCACTTGGAGCTTCTTTAGCAGACAACATGCAATTGCTCAATAATATGCACCCTCTGAACTCACACTTATCTATATCGGAGGATCAATATGAAGTTTTATTAATTTATATGTTCCTTGCTAAAAAAGCACCAAATGAAACAATGTTGCATGGGAGCCAATAGAAAGGGGAAGCCAGACTTCCCAGTACTCAGTCAAGTGACAAGCATAATGTACATAATATCGCTAAGTAAGTCCAATAACTTTAAAATCACTTGAGATGTTAACAAAACAACAATGTAATTATTATTTTTATTGTAATAAAATAATAATCTTGTAGTTTACAGCAATCCAAAGTGAGATGCCAAGATGGCTTATTATAAAAGTAAATAACCATCGCAATAGCACCTCCAAAATAAGCAAGGCATGTTCAAATATAACATAGTCATAAAAATAACACAGAAATCAGTTTCCAGCAATAAGATAAGGAAAAAATGGCTGAGACTGTCAAGAAGCAGTCAACCTAACCATCTAAATGTTGCTAGATTGTTCAGAAATTCCAGCCACCTCCATCTTGGTTAGGTTGTTTAGGAATGATAAAGAAAGGATAGATTATGTGAATAGGGTGTTCTTGAATAACACAGAAGGGAGAAATGGGGTGGAGTAGCAATCTACATAGAGAGAGGTGTCTGATAAGAGATTACAGAGGCCCAAGAACAACAAACCAGAAATGGGTCAGGGATTCAACCAGCATTAGAAGCTAGAATAAGTGTCCTGGTGGGTAAGGTAGAATGGGAAGCAGTCCACTGGATACAAAAAAAAAGGGGGATGAAAGACTGGAGACAAGAATATAGCAGTAGGTTAGGAGGAAGTTGAGAATACTCATGGGGGATGCGAATCTGCAAGAAAAAGAGTGGAACAGACAGGATGGAGAAGGAAGAAGTTCTGAGAGAACTTGCTGCTCTTAACGAGGATAAAGCATATCGACAGACTGGGTTCCTTACAGAATCCTCAGAAGTCTGTTCAGTGTGTTGGAAAATTCCCAAAGGAGATCTTCAACAGATCACTGGTTAGTACAAAACTAACAGTGGACAGGAAAGACAGCAAGTGTGATACCCCTTGCTTTACTCTGAAAGCAGAACAAAATGAGAATTTACACACCCGTTAGACTAACAGCAGTTACAAGGATTGTCATGTAGGACATTCAGAGGGAATGGCTGGTAACATATCTAGAGGACGCCAATCTCTAGAACAGCAACCAGCATGGGTTCTTAGCCAGAAAGAGCTGTCAGTCAAGCCTGATCTAGTTTTATGACTGAATTATATGAATATGACAGGGACATAAGAGTAGATGGAATCAGTCTGGGCTTCAGTAAGGCCTTTAACTCTATCTTTCTGTCATTTGTAAATATTAATGTAAGCCACAGGCTTGTTCTCTTAAATGTGAAAAGACTGTATTGGATGTCGAACTGGAAAAAATGTAACAACAGTGCACTTTGCTGTAAGAAAGCTGATAAGTCAAGCATTGTGAAATACTTTGATCAAAAGCTTGGAGCCGAGATGTCTGGATGAAAGAATTCTGGCTATTGTTTTGAGACCAGAGTTAATTGCTAGAATTTGCATGTATAATTTCTTTTATTGCTCTGCCTTCTTCACCAGCTGCAAGATCAAAAGGGCTATTAACCTCTGAGTTTCTGTTAGCCTGGGAACCAGAAAGAAATTGCGTAATCTGAAATGAATCAGTGGTGCTGTGTTATCAATTTAAGGACAGAGAGAATGAGGGCATTTTTCTTGAACATCCAACTCACCAGCAATCTGCCTGTGTTCTATATGTAAGTTTATTTTAGAACTGTGTTTTCTCTTAGATATAGCTAGGAACTAGGACGATTAGATTAGTTTTTTTTTGTCTTGATGTCAGAACTTTTCTACTGTATTATTTTAAGTATTTCTCTGTGATCTCTGAAATCTTGACTAGCACTGTGTAGTAAAAAGTATTGTCTTGTGTTTTTATTGTTTGTTATTAAATATTTTTAAACCTTTCGACTGTGGCTGTTTTGTGTAGAGATAATTTAAGCTCTAGAGTACATTGCATGTATATAGTGATACTGGCCAAGCCTCTCCAATAAGCCTTGACTGTTCAGTTGCACTTACCATTTGGATAATAATATTGCACAGTATAACTGGACACCCTTTGTTAAGGTCCTTTTTAGTAGCTGTTAAATATTAGTGGGTGGTATCAAGTGGTACTACTGTATAGTCTGGGTAAAAGGGGCACAGCTGGACAACCTGTGCCAGCCTTCCCTAGGAGTGTCTGTGTGGTTGTATATAACTCTTATCTCAAAGTGTATGTGTGTAAACTACTTGGGCAGGGACACAATGCACTGGTTGGACAGAGAGGGTGCTGGAGGTTTTAGCTGGCCCACTAGGCTGAGATCTGGAACCTATAGCTGTGCCAGTGGGGGGGTCTTATTGGGCACCTGGAGAGAAAGGGAGAAACCAGCCTCAGACTGACTGTGATCTCTGTTTGCTCTTAAGGGAAATTATACTTCACTGTGTGTTTATTTATTATCCTTTCCCTATATGGACCCCTCTCACTGGTGTTAGTGGTAAGGATTGAGGCTTCTCGATTGCTGAGCCAGTGCACAGGCATCACATATTAATTGTTTGGCAGTGGTGGGAAATCCACACCACATATTAATTGGTTGGCAGATACTAAATGGCTTGTAGTGGTGTGGATAGTGAATTCCTGTAGCTTGTGTACAGTGATCTCTGAAGGTGTTTTTGTACTCTAAATCAGCCGTGCAGTGAATACTCAGAGTTTAGATCACAATTGTTTTATTTCTTTTCTTAGCTTTGTTAGTCAGGGAAAGCAGGCAGCATGTCAGCAGAGGAGTATGGAAAGCTGACAAGGAGCCAGCTGGCCGAGATGTGGCAGGCTAGGGGACTGGTGCATGGAAACCTGATTAAGGCAGACATTATTTGGTCACAGCTGCATCAGAAAACAGCATTCAGGAGGACGATAAGACTGGCAGTGGAGATGTACCACACTCAGAGAATGAACAGCTCAACCTTTCTGCTGAGGACTTAAAATCCATCTGGAGCTAAACAGACTTGAATTGGAGGCCAGGCATTTGGAAATAGAAGTAGCTGATAGACTGAGGTGTTTAGAGAGTGAGGACAAGGAAAAACTGCAATATTTGCAGGCGGAGGAGAATGAGAAACTGCTATGCCTGGAAGCTGTGGAAAAGGAGCGGTAGAGGCAGCATGAAAAGGAGAAGCTGACTCAGAGTCATGGAGGTAATGGGGAAGGGAGTAACTGGACCCCAGAAGCACAAAAGGTCAGTAAATTTCTTCTGCAGTTTACAGAGGGAGATAATTTTGATAGTTTCATTCATATGTTTGAGAGGGCATGTAAACAGTATGATGTTGACCAAAGGCTCTGGGTACAGTTCTGTACCCCCTTACTCCATGGTAAAGCTGTAACTGTGTTGTCTAAACTTGCTGATTGTGAATATTTTGATTATACTGCTGTTAAGAATTACTTGTTAGAATGTTTTAAGCTAACACCTGAAACTTATAGGAAAACATTTTGTGAGCATAGACGCAAGGCAGATGAAAGTGTGTGTGTGAATATGTTGCTGAACTGAGCACTTATTTTCATAGGTGGGTGAGTGGATGTCAGGTCACCACTTTTGAAGGTCTGGCAGACCTTTTGGTGAGGGGAACAAGCCCTTAGCACTTTGCCTGAGGACATGAGGATCTGGTTAGCTGATAGGCAATGTGCTACTTCAGGTGAGTTGGGTAAGAAGGGAGACTTACACCTAGCAAGCAGGGCATCCCTGCACAGGAAAGGGACCCCCGGTACTGCTCATGGATCTAAAGGAACCCATGGTGGGCAGCACAAACTGCCCCAACAGAATCTGCCAGTAGCAGGGGAAGCCACTAGTCCAGGTATATGTCCGGGACCTAGGGTTAAATGTTTTGAATGTAACCAGTGAGGCCATGTGGCATACAGATGTCCATGGAGGCAAGGTAGGGAACAAGAGGTGAGGGTACCAGTAAGTGGGGAAGACAAAATGCCAATAATAGGTTGTCTTGAGACAACAGGGGTACTGAACTACCATTCTGCAGATGTCCTGATAGGGAAGGATTTGGATGAGGCAGCACCATGTGCTTATGCAGTTACAAGCAGTCAGGCTAGGAGATAAGCATGTGGGTCTGGTAGCCTGGGGGACACCCAGACAGACCACATACTTGCAGCCAGGACTGGTGAGGTGGTTACTTCAGGAGAAAGCTATGCTGTAGCAGTGAGACTGAAGGTGAGCCACAGCTGCTTGTGAGTACTGATGTTCCCTTGGACAAAGTGACTGCAAAGGTAATGATGAGTAGTAGTATCCAGGCTGACAGTGAGGTACCACTGTCAGAGGATGCCAGACGTCCTGTGGAATGGGAGCTGAAAAGGGTTACAAAGAGAGAGTTGAGACAGGCTCAGCTCTCAGACCCTACATTGCAAGGCCTGAGGCAGGTAGCTAGGGAGGCACCTGATTCTCAAGGGAAGGGGGAATCTGTATACTGGGACAAAGAGTTACTGTATAGAAATTGGACCCCTGAGAGAGGGCTAGAAGGTGAGAGGGTACAGCAGTTGGTAGTGCCTAGAACCTACCATCTGGTGCTTCTAGCCATAGCCTATGATATTCCCTTTGCAGGTCATATGGGACTAAGAAGTACAAAGAGGTGTATTATGCAGAACTTCTAGTGCCCTGGAATTTCCAGAGATGTAACAAGGTACTGCAGGACCTGTGAGCAGTGCCAAAAGCTAGGCAAGGCAGGAGACAAGGTGAGAGCTCCTTTGATGCCTTTGCTTGTGACTGAGGAGCCATTTCAGAGGGTAGCTATGGATATTGGGGGGCCTCTGACTACCCAAAGTTCCACAGGGAAGAAGTATTTCCTGGTAGTAGAAGAGTATGCTACAAGATACCCTGAGGCAGTGGCTTTGTCCTCCATTGAGGCAGAAAAGGTGGCAAATGCTTTGTTAGAGATTTTCAGCGGGGGTAGGTTTCCCAGAATAAATACTGACTGACAGACATGCCAATTTCATGTCAGACCTGCTGGTTTGTCTGAGGAAGTACTGTGGGGTGAAGCACCTGAAGACCACCCCTACCATCCCTAGACTAATGGTCTTGTTGAGAGGTTAAACTCTACAATCAAGTCCATGCTATGGGCATTTGCAGACCAGTTTAAGAGGAAGTTGGACACATATTTGCCCCATCTGTTGTTTGCTTACAGAGAGGTTCCCCAGGAATCCACAGATTCTTCACCCTTTGAGTTGCTGTGTGGGCATAGAGTGAGGGGACCTCTAGATTTAATTCAAGGTGAGTGGGAAGGTGAGTGTGAATCTCTCAAAGAGTCTGTTGTGGCATATGTCCTAAACCTCAGGACAAGGCTCAAGGAGCTCATGGGCTTGGTCAAGGAGAACCTGGCAGAAGCCCAACAACAGAAAATGGTCTGGTATGTCAGGACTGCTCGAGCTAGAGAGTATGCTGTAGGGCAGCATGTAATTGCTCTCATTCTTGTCAGACACAACAAGCTGCAAGCAGCTTGGTTGGGACCCTACAAGGTGGTAAGAAAGGTAAGTGATGTTAACTACATGGTGGAACTGCTAGGCAGGAGGCAGGGGCACAAATTGTACCATGTTAACATGATGAAACTTTACCATGATAGGGAGGCCCTTGTCCTGGGTACTGCAGTGGCTTGCAGGAGGAGTCGGAGAGAGATCTGGTGACTGATTCCCTCAGTGAGGTTTGGACTGACACCTCAGTGGAAGAGGTAGCAATGTCCCAACAGCTGTCTCCTGCCCAGGTTCGAGAAATCCGAGCAATGTTACAGGAGTTTGGGACATGTTCACTGGGAAACCAGGGTGCACCCACCTGGTGCAGCACCAGGTAGATACAGGACCTCAAAGGCCTATTAGGCAGGCCCCTTTATAGTGTGCATGAGAGTGTCAAATAGACTCTGAGGGAGGAAATACAGGAGATGTTGGAACGAAGGGTAATTCAAGAGTCCCACCGTCCCTGGGTCTCCCCAGTGGTGCTGGTGCCAAATAATGATGGCAGCACCAGATACTGTGTGGACTACAGGAAATTAAATAGTGACATAGAGTCAGATGCTTACTCCATTCATTGGACAGATGAGGCCCATGGCAGCTGGGTGGGACTAAGTATCTTACCACCATTGATCTTACCAAGGGTTACTGGCAGGTGCCCTTGACTCCCAGTGCTAGAGAGAGGTCAGCCTTTGTGACTCCTTTTAGCTTGTATGAATTCACAAAGATGCCCTCTGGTATGAAAAATGCCCCAGCGACTTTCCAGAGGCTGGTAGATCATATCCCAGCAGGATCAGGGATATCTTGCTTATCTAAATGATATTGCCATCTGCAGCCATTCCTGGCAAGATCACTTTCAACATGTCAGGGAAGTGCTGGGCAGATGGCAGAAGGCAGGGTTGACCATTAAGTCGAGCAAATATCTGGTGGGTATGGCAGAGGTCTCCTACCTGGGACATAGAGTGGGGAGTGGTAAGAATAGGCCAGAACCTGCCAAAGTGGAAGCCATTCAGGCATGGCCTGCACCTGTTACCAAAAAGCAGGCAAGGGCATTCTTAGGGACAGCAGAGTACTACAGAAATTTTGTCCCCAATTATAGTACCATAGCTGCTCCCCTCACAGACCTGACAAGGAAGAACAGGCCAGATAAGGTAGTCTGGACCCCAGCATGTGAGCAGGCATTCCAGGAGCTTAAGGAAGCTTTGGAGGATCCCCATGTGTTAGCCAGTCCATTCCATTACAGCAAAGAATTTGTTGTGCAGGTGGATGCTTCAAACCATGGGGTGGTGGCTGTACTTAGCCAGATTTCTTCAGAGGGAGAAGAGCATCCAGTGGTTTAGCTCAGTTGTAGGCTCCAACCCAGGGAGGAATGCTATGCAGCTGTAGAAAAGGAATGTCTAGCCATAGTGTGGGCACTGCAGAAACTTCAGCTTTATCTGGATGGAAAAAAATTCACTGTAGTGACAGATCACAATCCTCTAACATGGTTAAACAGAGCCAGCCAGCAAAATGCCAAGTTGCTAAGATGGAGCCTAGAGTTGCAAGCATTTGATATGTCAGTGTAGCACCGCAGTAGGATTAGCAATGTCAATGCAGATGGGGTCTCAAGACAGGGAATGGGGTAAGGTATACTCAGATAGACCTAACCCTCTCAAGCAACATTTCTCAAGGGTCACTTGAAAAACTAGCTTGAGTTATCTGGGGTTGAGGATGTGTGAAGATAGGTGAAGGCTGCCAGCCTAGGTAGATAGAATTTTGTAGATAATTCTGTCATTTGTAGATATTAATGTAAGCCACAGGCTTGTTCTCTTAAATGTGAAAAGACTGTATTGGATGTTGAACTGGAAAAAATGTAACAGTGCACTCTGCTGTAAGAAAGCTGATAAGTCAAGCATTGTGAAATGCTTTGATCTAAAACTCGGAGCCAAGATGTCTAGATGAAGGAATTCTGGCTATTGTTTTGAGACCAGAGTTAATTGCTAGAATTTGCATGTATAATTTGTTTTATTGCTCTGGCTTCCTGACCAGCTGCAAGATCAAAAGGGCTATTAACCTCTGAGTTTCTGTTAGCCTGGGAACCAGGAAGAAATTATGTAATCTGAAATGAATCAGTGGTACTGTGTTATCAATTTAAGGACAGAGAGAATGTGGGCATTTGAGCATTTTTCTTGAGAACACCCAACTCACCAGCACTCTGCCTGTGTTCTATATGTAAGTTTATTTTAGAACTGTGTTTTCTCTTAGATATAGCTAGAAACTAGGAAGATTAGGTTTTTTCTGTATTGATGTCAGAACTTTTCTACTGTATTATTTTAAGTATTTCTCTGTGATCTCTGAACTCTTGACTAGCACTGTGTAGTAAGAAGTATTGTCTTGTGTTTTTATTATTTATTATTAAACATTTTTAAACCTTTCCACTGTGGCTGTTTTGTGTAGAGATAATTTAAGCTCTAGAGTACATTGCATGTATAAAGTGATACCGGCCAAGCCACTCCAATAAGTCTTGACTGTTCAGTTGCAATTACCATTTGGATATTAATATTGCACAGTATAATTGGACACCCTTTGTTAAGGGCCTTTTTAGTAGCTGATAAATATTAGTGGTACTATCATATAGGTTGGGTAAAAGGGGCACAGCTGGAGAACCTGTACCTGCCATCCCCAGGAGTGTCTGTGTGGTTGTATATAACTCTTATCTCAAAGTGTGTGTGTGTGTGTCAGCTACTTGGGTAAGGACATGAAGCACTGGTTGGACAGAGAGGGTGCTGGAGGTTTTAGCTTGCCCACTAGGCTGAGATCTGGTCCCTATAGCTGTGCCAGTGGGGGGTCTTATTGGGGACCTGGAGAGAAAGGGAGAAACCAGCCTCAGACTGACTGTGATCTCTGTGTGCTCTTAAGGGAAATTGTACTTTACTATGTGTGTATTTATTATCCTTTCCCTATATGTACACCCCTCACTGATGTTAGTGGTGAGGATTGAGGCTCCTTGATTGCTGGGCCAGTGCATGGGCATCACACACACATTTAGACCACAAAAGAAGGGACAAGAGGTGGAGATGTATTAATCTACATAAAAAAATAAGCATACTTCCAAACTGGTCAAACAATATGACATGCTTGAGCTACCACATGTCCAAGTAAACTTAAGAAAGTCCAATACCATATGTTTGCTAACTATAGGACCCTGTGTATGAAACAGGATACCATACCCCATACTTGAATGTACTATAGTCCCTCAAACTTCAGCCTAACACCATATTCATGTGTAATTTCAACTTTCCCACCATAAAATGAGAGATGTATACAACAAATAACATTCAGGCTGAAAATTTCTGGATCTTGTCAATGCAACCACCCTGGAACAGCTAGTCTGCACACCTACTTGACTGTAAATATCCTGGATCTGGTACCCACAAATATGAGGGAACTTTGCACCCTCATTGTGTAATGTCCTCACTGGTCAGATCAAATCACAGACTAGTCACCCCTGAAATAAATATAAAGGCTGAACTCCCAGCAAACCCCAAAACCTTTAAGGCATTTTACAAAGCTAACTACCTCCTATTAAGTGATGGCATAGCTAAATTCTAAGCCACCCAAACTCAGAGAACATTGTGGATTATACAGAAGTGTTTACAGAAACTTTATGCAATCATATAATTAAATATACAGAAACAGTGGTACCAAACTGAAACAAACCTAGGACAAACTCCAAAAAACAAGCACCCTTTGGTGGACCCTCAGTATAAACAGGCTGTACAATAAAATAAAGATTTCCTACCCCAAAATAGAAAGGGCTATGCAAAAAAAACTGTCTAATCAGTCTCAACAAACAAGGGAACTAATCAAGTCCCCCAAAGCCAACGTTGAGGCAAAAATAGACTCCCAGGCAAAGGATAATATAAGTCATTTTTCAGTTATGTATGCAGCCTTAAAGGGAACACCCAACAGTGTGCTGAACTAATAGTAAATGGAACTTCCTATATTGAACTGGAGGATGCACCAAATTTGCTGGCTGATAACTGTAACTCTAGTTTCATCCTTCTATCACCCTCAGTTCCCCCAGGAAATACCCTCTACCATTTCTCCTCCAACTATCACTGGAGTACAGGCACTCACTACACTCTCCAGAGCTAAAAACACTGCATCAGTGGGTCCTAATAATATCCCAGGATGCCTCCTAAATAACTTGAAATATGACCTTTCAGGCCCACTCGAACCGCTATTCAGCCACAGCTTCCAGGCAGTCTTCATCCCTAGGGAGTGGAGGACTGCAACAGTCATCCCTCTACACAAAGTCAGACCATCAACAGACTCAAGGAACTACAGATTCATAAGTTTGACTAGTCTTATATGAAAGGGTATGGAAAGAATTAGTGTGGACATTATAAACAAAGATATAGGAAATCTTCAAACACTGGACCCATATCTGTCCTGTTTTGTCAAGGGCATGCATGACTACCAAACTTTTTAGACTTCTTCAAGAAGGTCACTAGAGCCACAGATGAGAGCAAATGGTACATGCTGCATACCTTGACCAGGCAAAGACATTTGACACAACACTTTACTCAGTTATTATGGACAAACTCACAACCTTAGGCATAAACCCTATGTCACCAAATGGATAGCTAAATGGCTGACAGATAGGGCACAAGAAGTTAGTGTGGGGGAATTCACCTCCATTAAGAGGTATGTTACTAGTAGTGTCCTACAGGACTTGGTACTGGACTTCTCCTGTTTGGAATATACTTCTCTGAAGACAAGGCAAATGTAGAAGACCTTTGGCTGACCATATATGCTGACAACTGCAAGCTGGGTGCAATCATTGAATACCCCACCAATGCTGGTGATTCCCTCCTAGGGATTGCCACTCACCATCTCATTTGTTGGTCTTCTTTTTAAACCTGGTGGTTTTAAGCTTCCTACCCCTACTGTTAATTGAGATTAATAAGCTCCACTCTTTCTACACTGCTGCTGACATGTTGAATTTTTTATTTGAATTATTTATTTGCCTTCCTTGTACCTATATTGAAAAAGTGCATTTTGCCTCTTATTGTCTGTTGTACTGATTTACGTCATCTGAATTCACTATCTAGCTAGCTGATTGATAAAATAGTGTATTTTTACACTCTAGCAAGCACTTGTTTTCTCATCAAGGTCATTGGATTTTCCTTCTATAGCACTGGGAGGTAGCCTGGTCTGTCTAGGTTGAGGAAACATTTGAGATATATGGATGTAGTTTGATTGGCTGGAGAACTTATCAATCAGTTTATCTTGTTTTTAGTGCCTTTATAAATTCTGTAAGATTGAGTGGCTCTTGGTTCATTTATACAAAGAGATGCACTTTTACAGAATAATCACACTTTTATAAGCTGTTTAAGGTACACTGCTATATCCATATCTTTAAATGTGTTTGTGGTAGCACTTCATGCCTGACATTCTTTTACTGTGCTTTTACATTATATGGATTGGGATTGTTCATCTAGTGGCTGTAGGTGTTTACCTTGTCTTTCTGAGATGGGAAACCCACAAAAAGGCTCTAAGTATTTTTTCTTTGCACTTCTCATATATGCTGTGACTGTACTTCAGCAGTTTAAAAAACTGTACTGTTTGCTGCTGCTTTGCACTGTATTTTATAACTACAATCGATGCACTTTGACTGTATTTCATGGCAACTGCTGCATTTACTTAATTTAAGAAAAGATCTGTTTCTGATGTTTTCTTCTGTTGCTATTATTAATCCAAAAAAATGTGCTGCTTTTTCCATTGCTGCTTATTTAATTAAAAAATATCCTGCTTTTTTCTGTTGTTCTCTTGTACTTCTGTTGGCTGTAGTATAGACTGGATTCAGACTGGCTGAATTCAGGTATGTTTATAGATTGAGCACTAAAAATTAGGACATCTTTTTTGGAGAAGCCCCTGTACCCTCATGGCAGGAGTGTACAGTATAACTTTCTAACTGAAGGTCATTGGTTCAGGGGTCAGTTTGAGCTATTTCATTGGTGCACAGCTCATTTTGAGCTTTTTCATTGGTTTCTTTGTATTAGCTGCTTTGCTCATGCACACCATCTCACAACATAGATGCAAAAGCACCAACAGAAGCATTTTCCCTTAGAAACGGCTGCTATCTAGCACAGCAGTTCTTGAATAGCTGTCAGCTGTTTAGTGAACCATTCGGCAGAGATTTTACCTCTTACCTATTAACATCAGACCCTATAGATCTCCTTTTTATAGCCCTCCTACTTTGCACCCATTAGGTTGGTCACCCTAAAAAGCTCTCTGCCTGATACCCCCATTTTTTTCTCCTTTTCTGTCGAGATACCAGTTTCAAACCTTGCATTATGGACTGTCAGTTTCCCTGTTTCTCCTGCCAACCTGGTGGAGATGTTTTTTTTTTTTTTTTTGAGGCCCTTATATACACTGACAACCCCTTACTCCTAAAACATTCAAGTACAATTTGCAAGAGATGTTCCTACACTAAGAATCTGGAATCAGTGCTCTCTCACTCCCAGAACAGCAACACTAAACAGGTTGTCAGCTCACACACCACAACTCGTACTCATAATATGCACCCAACACATAAACCTTCATATGCTGAGGCACTCTCCAGAAACCTATGTAAAGACAAGAGACCTCCAAAATACAAACATACTACACCTAACACAACACCAAATGCACCCAATACACATAAAAACACTAGCACCTGTGTCTTATCAAATAAGCCCTTAAGGCAATGTACAACTATTCCAAATATTTTAGGTGACTCTATAGTCAGACATACAGACACCCCACTCACCAGGTTGAACAAGGTGAAGGTTTCAGTCAGCTGCCTGTCTGTTGCAAGGATTCACCAGATCACACATGCACTCAAGTCTCACAACAACAAGTACTGTTATGACTCCATCATAGTTCATGTTGGTGTGAATGTCTTCAGACATAGCTCTCTGGACTATATGAAGAAAGACATGATTGAGCTCTCTGAATATGTATCCCAGGTGGGTATGTCCCTAGCTTTGGGCAGCATTTTACCCTCACCTAATATGATACCACAATATCAACAGAAAATGACTGACTTCAATAATTGGCTTAGTTTCTGGTGTGATTCTAAGGGGATCCAGTTCCTGTCAGCCTGGGACGACATGGTGGCTACATCACAGTGCTTTGTCAGAGATGGTCTTCACCTAGCAACTCTAGGCTTTTGGTTGCTGGCTAAGGCACTTGCCTCCGCCATAATGCCTTTTTAGGCAAGGATACAACCACAAAACTCCCAATGTGAAAATATCAAACACAAAGAAACTAATGGTTATGCTGCTAAATGCTAGGAATTTAAATCAGAAACTGCACTCCCTGGGAACACGTCTCTTCCTGGAAGATGTTGACATCTGTGCAATCATTGAAACCTGGCTCAAGGCCGCAGAAAGTACCCCAGCCTTGCAAGACTATGCCTTCTGCACTTTCAGACCACAAACTGATGGTATTAGAACCAAAGGAGGTGGAGTATCTGTCTTCATTAAAGATAATTACACATCTAGACTGGTTAGACAAGAAAACTCTATGGAGCTGCTCCAAGTCCAAATTACCATGGGTAAACCCCCCTTCGAGTCATAATCAGTTATAGGTCCCCTTCCATGAACCAAGATGCCTACACAGGTTATTTAAACCTACTTGGGACCAAAAAGGTACAACCAAACATCCTAGTCATGGGTGACTTCAGTTATCCTTCCATTAATTGGGAAACTTATATGAGCTCAAACTCATTCGCACAAAAGTTCCTGGACTTTGTTAACTCAAATGAACCAAATAGTGAACCACCCCACAGGGGGCTCCAACATTCTATACCTGGTCCTTGCCAATATGAGTGACTGATGCAATGCCTCAAGTGTAGGGCCCACACTAGTTAACACTGACCATAAGTCAGTCATTTTTGAAGTAGCAATAGCACCAGACCTCCCCAAATGAGAAGTCAGGCTAAATAACTTCATCAAAGCTAATTATACCCTCCTAATAAAAGGTATAATTAACTTCCAAGCTCCATTTCCACAGATGGCATTGATGGCTATACTAAGGTTAAAAAAAAAAATCACTGGAAACCAGGGCAGAGTGATCTAAAATCCTTTAATAATTCCAAACAATGTTTCAGGTGCACAGAGTGAACTGAAGTCCTTTAATGATTCCAAGCAATTTCCAGATACGCAAGTAAAAACTTTAACTCAGAGGGCTTCCTCAGGTGCATAAATCAAGTAACAAAGGCTAGTGTTTGGATTAAATACAGTGTAAAAGTCACATGTCTAAGTTAATAAGCAATTAAAAGTCAATTTAGTTAAAGGAGAAGTAACAAGAAAAAACAAGAAAAATATTATGGCATATTATGATAAAATCTTGTAGTTATACATTTAAAAATTACACCTATAAATACACATGCTTGTGTATAAGAATCACATAGATAAAAACACACATTAGTATGCATAAAAATCCACATTAATAAAAGTCACATTAATAAACGTGTGTGCGTATATATATATATATATATATATATATATATATATATATGCATATGAAACTGAAAATATACGCACAAAATAGATGCAATCAGATAATACAGCCCAAAATACATTTAAATTAAACCTTCACAGATTCATGTTTAGCTTTAAGTATCAGTTTCAGAGAGGCTACGCCATTTAGGCCTGGGATAACATGGGCCCTGAATTGCAAAATCCAATTTAGTTCTGCTCTGCCACTCCTAAGGATAATGTTGTCACCTCTTATGTTCTCAAATAGAACTTCTAAAATTAAAAACGTAAAGTTATGGGATGGTCCCTTCTCAAGCTTAATGTCTGCATAAAGCATTAGTGGGTATATGTCTGTTAATTTCTGAGAGGTGAATAGATATATGATATAAGGAAGCTGCATAGCGATTTAATGGATTTTCAACAGGGGAACATTTTTTTCTTGGAATACTAATACAAGACAAAGAGACACATCTAAGACTGGAACTCGGCCTGTCTCAGGTCAAAGAATACCACCCACAGAAGCAACTCTACATGCCACGCCCCCAATGCAATCCCAGTTTGTCAGAAACAACTACAAGCAGAAAATTACACCAATCATGGCAAAAAAATTACTTGGCTTCCTTGTCTACAGTACCTGCCTCAGATATCAACCATTACAATGACAATCACAGACTGTACCAATCGGAATGTATCTCATACATATGCAACAGCAACATATTTAAATACAACAGCTATTGCACAGCCTAGAGCCCCTTCCCTTCCTTCTACTCATGCTACTGGGGATGTGGAACAGACAGCAGTGGATGTCAACAGCATTAGAACACTATTGAGCTTCCTTTTTTATCAGACAAACCTGCTCCACTTCCACTTTCAAGGCCCCAAAGACACACTACTGCCAAACAGAAATGGAAAGGAAGCCAGCCTCGAACACACAGTCAAACACAGGTTTGAATTCAGTCTTTAACCTTTCAAATACTGTTTTAACTGATCACGAACTATCAGTTTTAAGTAAAGGACTTATATTTACACCCTCACAGACTGCAGACATCTCCACTACTGTGTCTGAATTTAAATATTTTGTTAGAGCTTTGAATTTAAAGGCTATGTTTTCTAATGTTGACTCTACATATTCCACCCTTAAACGACACAGTACTTTCATGCCATATAGTAATGAAATTATAACAATTTTTGAATGTGCTGTAGAATGGGATATGCATAACCTATTTACCAAGAAATAGGAACTTTTCATAATTTTACAATGTCTGAACAGATGGCACTTAAAAATTTGACTAGTAATTCTAAAATAGGGATAAAACCTACAGACAATGGTGGTGGTGTTGTAGTAATGGATATTGTCTTTTATATACAAACCATGCATGAAATGTTGTGCACTGATGACTATATTAAGATCACTAGGCATGAACATAGTAATATAGCTAGCCACGTTTCTAGCAAACTAGTAAAGCTACACAATGAAAACAAGATAGATAAAGAACTGTTAGATTATTTATTGGTTAGAAACCTTAGGATACAGATAATTTATGGAGTTCCAAAAATTCATAAATCCATCACAAACCCTCCTATGAGACCCATTGTGTCAGGCAGAGGCTGGGTAACTGAACCAGCCTCTAAATACCTGGAATCAAAACTCAAGAGTTAACTTTGAAAACACAGTATTTTGCGGGATACGACTGACTTTTTTACAAAGTTTGTATGATTGGGCTGCGGATAGTAATCTTACTCAATGCTATTTTGTCACACTAGACGTAGATTCCTTATTCACTATTATTCCTTTAGATATAGGGATACAGTCAGTTAAACAGTTCTTACTAGAACTAACAGAATATGAGCAATCATTTATTACCACTTTGCGTAATATATACTGTCTTTGGTACTTGAAAATAATGTCTTCTTGTTCCAGCGACAATTTTATGAACACATACAGGAAGTTGGCATGGGCACCCCCGTAGCAAATATATTTGCTAATATTGTCATGTATATTTGGGAACAGGAGCACATTTTATCAGCTGGCAACCCGTTTCTTGAGAATGTTGTATTTTATAAATGATTTGTGGATGATTTGTGTATCATTTGAGAAGGAAATGAAACCACCTTTGACCTGTTTTTTTAACTACTTATCTAATACATGTGAATTTTTGAAATTTAAGAAAAGCATCTCCTATTCTAGCATTGATTTTTTTAGACATCACTGTTACTAAAAATGATGAAGGCCTCTTAGACACCTGTTTATATAAGAAACCTGTTAAACATAATAATATATTACACAGAAACAGTATGCACCCACATTTCATTTTTAATAACGTAGCCAGCAATCAAGTCTTAATAGTAGCAAGATTGAATACACAAGGTAATAATATGTTGGAGCAAATGAAAATGGCAGTCAGTGATCTAGTAGATAGGGGCTATGACAGACTAGAAGTTCAGCAGATATGTGAAGAAGTGAAAAAGAAAAGAAATACAGTTGTAGCCCCCATATTTTCAGGCCAAGAACATAGAAATATAGATAAACATATAGGACATGGTACTAATTTTGGAAACAAACAAAAACTTAGATGTACTTTGACCTTCAACAAAAACACTTTAGCCATTAAGAACATTACTGGAAAACACTAGCATATACTCCATGTCTGAACAGATGGCACTTAAAAATTTGACTAGTAATTCTAAAATAGTGATAAAACCTACAGACAATGGTGGTGGTGTTGTAGTAATGGATATTATCTTTTATATACAAACCATGCATGAAATGTTGTCCACTGATGACTATATTAAGATCACTAGGCATGAACATAGTAATATAGCTAGCCACGTTTCTAGCAGACTAGTAAAGCTACACAATGAAAACAAGATAGATAAAGAACTGTTAGATTATTTATTGACTAGAAACCCTAGGATACAGATAATTTATGGAGTTCCAAACATTCATAAATCCCTCACAAACCCTCTTATGAGACCCATTGTGTCAGGCAGAGGCTGGGTAACTGAACCAGCCTCTAAATACCTGGAGTTGAAACTCAAGAGTTAAACTTAGAACACGCAGGCAGTATTTTTTGGGATACAACTGACTTTTTACAAAGTTTGTATGACTGGGCTGTGGATAGGAAGCTTACTCAATGCTATTTTGTCACACTAGATGTAGATTCCTTATTCACCATTATTCCTTTAGATATAGGGATACAGTCAGTTAAACAGTTCTTACTAGAACTAACAGAATATGAGTAATCATTTATTACCACTTTGCGTAATACATATGGTCTTTGGTACTTGAAAATAATTCCTTCTTGTTCCAACGACAACTTTGTAAACAGGTATGGGGTGTTGGCATGGGCACCCCCATAGCAAATACATTTGCTAATATTGTTACATATATTTGGGAACAGGAGCACATCTCATCAGCACTCAGTAACTTTATTACTCCACAACCTTCATTTTCACACAAGAGACATAGAAACCTAAAAAAGATATTATAAGGAACAACCTAGATTATGGTTCTCATTTAATTCTCAGAAAAAGGGACCTACAAATGTGGAAACTGCATATTTTGTAAATATATTGACACAAGGAAAACAATAGTGCACCCAGTGACAGCCACAGACTTTGAAATCAGAGCCTATGGTAACTATAACGCAAGAAACTTGTGCACCTAGCAACATGCTCCCATTGTAAGTAACTTTATATAGGAAAAACTAATCAAAAATTCAAAGATCGTATATCTAGTCACCTCTCAGAAATTAAGAGACATATACCCACTAATGCTTTATGCAAACATAAGCTTGAGAAGGGACCATCCCATAACTTTAAGTTTTTAATTTTAGAAATTCTATTTGAGAACATAAGAGGTGACAACATTATCCTTAGGACTGAGAGAGCAGAACTAAATTGGATTTTATGATTCGGGGCCCATGTCATCCCAGAGCTAAATGGTGTAGCCTCTCTAAAACTGATACTTAAAGTTAAACATGAATCTGTGTAGGTTTAACTTCAACATATTTCGGGCTGTATTATCTTTTTGCATCTATTTTGTAAGTATGTTTTCAGTTTCATATGCATATATACATACACACACATACACACACACACACACACACGTTTATTAATGTGACTTTTGTGCATACTAATATGTGTTTTTATCTATGTGGTTCTTATACACAAGCATATGTATTTATAAGTGTAATTTTTAAATGTGTAACTACAAGATTTTATCATAATTTGCCATAATGTTTTTTCTTGTTACCTCTCCTTTAACTAAATTGACATTTAACTGCCTATTAACTTAGACATGTGACTTTTATACTGTATTTAAACCATACACTAGCATTTGTTAGTTGATTTATGTGCCTGAGTAAGCCATCTGGGTGAAAGTTTTGTATTTGTACTTTAGGCTTCTGTTAAGTACAAACTTGCAGTTTTAAAAGTACTGTATTTCATTTTTTCTGTTACCTAATTGTTTTCACTGAATACTGTGCTGTGTGTCTCTCTGCTATAAGAGGGGGTGGTGGTCTTCTCACTTCTTTGTTATCTGACATTTAACTGTTAGCCTAGAGGGCTTCCTCTGTACTTTAAATGCTAGCCACAAAGTTTGAGAATTCATTTTATGCTCAACTTCTGAGAGATTGGTTGGCTACAATCACCTGCATTACAAGCTGAAGATAAGTGCAAACTTGCGGTATTGTATTTTAGTCTTCTAAGTACAAACTATAAGTTTTAAAAGTACTGTATTTTAGTTTTTCTGTTAATTGTTTTCACTGAATAGTGTGCTGTGTGTCTCTCTGCAGTTAGTTCCCCGTCCACCCTCCCTGTTCTTGTCTTGGTGTTAGTGTTGGTGGCACTGGAATTGCCCTGCCCGCCCCTCCTGTAAGTTTGTATTTGAACACTCCTCCTGGGTCCATCTCATTTGCTCACTTAACTGAGTACAGTGAGATCATATCCCGAGTCTAGTGTTCACTCTACTTAATACAGAGATAAGATTTGAGAAGGCCAACCCACTTAAGTTCTTCCTTCCTCTCTCCTTGTACTTTACTAACAAAAAAAATACACTTTATTCATCTGCTCTTAATGTATTTGTGTTTCATAGGTTCATAGGTTCATACTAGGCTATCTGCCCTAGGGCATTTATAAGCCTAGCCAGAATGTGTTTGGCTTTCGCCACCCATTTTAAATTTATTTTTCTATGCCCTTTTTCGAGGTTAGTATACTGTGCCTCTGTCTAACAGTGACACAGAAGTGATACCCGGGATAAACCTACGATCTCCCATCCACTCATCAAGATTCCTCTTGAATAGAGTCAATGAGGGACTCTGCCTAACCTGTACTGCGATTTTATTCCAGAGTGAAGGGAGCCTCTGGGTTATGAATCTGTCCCTCCAGCATGTCCTATTTATTTCAGTGCTGAGGTTCAAGTCTCTCGGCGTGGCTTCGATGTGATTTGGATTTTCTGAGGTGCAGCATGTCCATTAATTCCGGGTTGGACATGGCTTTATACGTCAGGCACAGATCGCCTCTGAACAGGCGGTATGCCACTGAGTAGAGCTGGAGTTTCTTTAACCGGGCAGCATATAGCATCTGTTTGAGCCCTTTGATCCTCTTGGTGAGGTACTTTTGGGGTCTTTCCAGTTGCTGCAGGTGTCTGGTAAGGTACATCCCAAAAGGGGCATTGTACTCAATTATGGGCCTGATGAGGGATGAGTAAAGAGGCACGATGACCTCCCCTGATCTAGATGTGAATCCCTTCATGATTAGGTGGGCTATATAAAATGTTTTTCTAACCACTTTGGCCACGTGGTTGTCAAATGATAGAGTGCTATCAACTTGGGTCCCCAGGTCCCTAATTACTTCTTCTGTACTTAATGGATTACCACCTATGTGGTAATTTGTGGGCACTTTGTTTTTGCCAAAGGGGATGACTATACACTTTTTGGCATTTAGCTTGAGGCCATGGCTCTGGCATCAGCTGTCTGTTTCTATGAGGCCCTTTTGGAGGATGCTTGTGTCAGCTGGAGAGTCGATTATGGCGCCCAGTTTGCAGTCATCTGTACCTCCGAGAAATATATACCGAACAAGAGAGGCCCCAGGACTGAGCCTTGTGGGACACCACTTGTAACTGGTTTGGAGTCTGACATGGTTCCAGCAATTCTAACCATGTGGGTTCTGTCCTTGAGCCAGTTTGCAATACATCTAGTGACATAGGGGTTTATATTTAAGCTGGTGAGCTTATCTATAATGGACGAGTGGGGTATTGTATTGAAGGCTTTTGCGAGGTCCAGGTAGGCTGTGTGGACCACTTTCCCCTCGTCAATGGCCTTGGTGACTGTTTCAAAGAAATCAACCAGGTTTAAGAGGCAGGATCTGCCCTTAACAAAGCCGAACTGGGTAGGATCCAGTGTCTGTAGGTCCTCAATATCTTTATTTATGAGGTCCATGATGATCCTTTCCATAGCTTTGCAGACCAAGCTAGTCAGGCTTATGGGACCTATATATATATATATATATATATATATATATATATATATATATATATATATATATATATATATATATATGTATATATATATTGCACTTTATTTATCTGTTTCCTCCTACTTTATTTTGCTTTTGCCTCTTCTTAAAAGTACTCAGTTTTATTTATTCTGCTGCATGTATTACTGCTTGGTAGTAGCCTGATTAAACTGTAACTGTTATTCTAAGTCTTTTAGTTTAAGCACTTGGGCTTCATACCAGTTGTTTTACATTAAGAAGGTTTGTGGTCTGCACTGTTGTGGCAGGACAGGTAGCTTACATCCTTCTAAGCTGGGAATTGCTGACTGAAGGCTCAATGTCTTCTATTCTAAAAGTGTATTAGTTCTAGTTTAAGCACTTGGACTTCAGGCCAGTTATTCTACATTAAGAAGGTTTGTGGTCTGCACTCTTTTGGGAGGAGAGGCTGGATTCTGCCCTTCTGAGCTGGGAATTTCTGGTCACAGGCTTATTGTGCCTGCTTATTTGAACTGTTTCTTTCTGAAATTGGTGTGCCTTGTTGCTGTAGCATATACCTGATTCAGGCCTGCTGAATCTAGCTTTGTTTGTATAACATGAGCACTTATCCAGGCCATTGTTTTTTAGAGAAGGTTCCCCTGCACCCTAGTGTCAGGAGTGTGCAGTTAGAGCTTGTCTGATTGAAGACTGCTGGAACAGGGCTCAGTTTTGAGTTTTTTTCTGGTTAATTGAGTAACCTGTTTAAATCAGTTTGTTCGTTTTCTATTGTTTTATATATATATATATATATATATATATATATATATATATATATATATATATATATGTATATTGCACTTTATTTATCTGCTTTTACTGTATTAGTGTTTCTTCCTACTTTATTACTAGGGGCATTGACTACAACTCTGATCTGAGATATATAACAATAAGTATCCTTTTTTGTGCATTTAAAGTGTTTTTTGTTTGTATCTGCTTTATTTTCTGAAAAAAAACAAAAAATATACTTGTTCACTGCTAGTATAGTCCAGTTTTCAGGTTAGTGCTGAATTCAGGGCTGTGTTACAAACCTCTGTGTTTGTCCATACCTTACTTGGATAGAAGGAAGTTTCTCTGTTCACCTGTGAGAGAGGGGAGCTTTGAGCAGCATATCTGTCCGTGGAGGAGTGGTTTCAGCCCAGAACTTAGTAGTTTATTGGCCATTTCTGCCTAATTTCTATCTCTTTCATTTCCCTGCTATAAAAAACGCATTTGCCCGGTTTTGCGCACTGGGCAGCATCGGTTAGCTAGGGTATAACTATTCCCGACTCCACAAAGTCTCCTCTTCAATTTTTCCTTTGGAACTAGACAAACTTTCAACTTAAGCACTCAAGCCATTAATTTCTCAGCCTGGCACTTGCTCAAAACTCATAGCAAGCACTTATAAACCTTACCACTAGACCCCCCTACACTGTACAGAAGGACAAGGCTCTGTATTCAACCTTACCAGCCATTCAGTAAAACAGTTCATTGTACCTATCCAGGCATGTCCAAAGGGCAGTTTCAGGTGTACTCTCCAGTCCAACTGGTGAATCTGGGCATTTTGAGGCAATGTTACAACTGCCTCATATACCACAGACAACCCTCTCCTCCTACCACCAAACACTAATACATGCGAGAGATGAAATTATACAGCCAAACTAGAGGCTAAGCTTTCTCAACCCAAGACTGGATCAGACAGTCAAGAGGAGAAGGGAAATACTTTTATCACACCACCAGTCTCATACAGACCCATTAAACCAGCACCGGCAAAAAACACACATAAATACATGAAAACAGACTCGGAGGCTCTAAATAAAAATTTGCAAAAGCAACAGAGACCTACAAGGCAGACATCCAAGCAACCTCCTCCCCCAAACACAAACTATGAAACACATACTTAACAAAATCATTGTGCCATGCAATCACAGCCCTTAAGGCAAAATAACACACCCAACATACTAGTAATAGGTGATGCTATAGTCAGGCATAATGATGTCCCACTCACTAGGCTGAATAAGGAGAAGGTTACTGTTAGCTGCCTGTCAGGTGTCAGGATCAGCCACATAACACAAGCACTCAGGTCACTCCAGAACAAGTACAAATACGACTCTGTCATTGTCCATGTTGGTGTGAATGACCTGAGCCATACCTCCCTGGACTACATGAAAAGAGACATAGAAGAGCTCTCTGATCATGTAGCCTAGGCCAGTATGACCCTGACCCTGAGTAGCATCCTGCTCTCACCAAGAATGATACCACGGTATAAAGAAAAAACGATCAATTTCAACAATTGGCTACATTTCTAGTGTCATTCAAAGGGGATCCAGTGTCTGTCTGCCTCGGATGACATGCTCGACTAGCTATGCTGCTTCGCTAGAGACAGCTTGCACCTGTCACCTTTAGGCATTCGAATACTGGCCAAGGCTCTTGCCACCCCCATAGTGCCTTTTTTAGGCAAGGCTCAAAAGACAAACCCACTGCTGTAAATAGCACAAGTAACAAAAAACTGAGGGTAATGCTACTCAATGTCAGAAGTCTAAACTTCAAAATGCACACACTCAAGGCACTCCTCAGTATGGAGAAAATCGATATGTGTGCAGTAACAGAAATCTGGTTTAAGGCTCCAGAGAGCACCCCAGCACTACCAGACTACAACTCATACCATACATTTCGGCTACAGAACCCGGACCGAAATACAAAACGCCGGGGTGTATCCATCTTCATCAAGGATACTCACACCTCCAAGTTAGTGGCACAGCACGATGCTTCAGAGATCATCCATGTGCAACTATCAACGGGCAAAACTGCAATTCAAATTGTAGCTTGTTACAGATCACCCACTATGTCCCAGGACCCCCATTCCGCATTTCTGGAAACACTGGGAAACATAAAGGTCCTACAAAATACCCTAATATTGGGTGATTTCAATTACCCAAACATTAACTGGGAGAACTACTCAAGTACTAACCTCCCTTGCTCAACATTTCCTAGAATTTATAAACTCAAATGCCCTGGATCAACTGGTCAACACTCCCACCAGAGGTGACAACATATTGGATCTGGTCATCACCAACATGGGAGACCGGTGTTCCACAGTGGAGGTCAACCCCTCACTGGTTAGATCTGACAATAAACAAATCACTTTGGATATCCACATTCCGCCCCCACCCCCGGACAAGGAAACCACCGTGAAAAACTTTTCAAAAGCAAACTTCACGTTACTTAAGACTGAGGTGGAAAGTTTCAAAGCCCCCATGCTAAAGGATAATGCTGTCCAAGCTGCAAAATCCTTTACTAATGCATTCTATGGGCACCTACAAGAATGCATGGATTGTGCTATCCCAAGCAAAACCAAGACTCAGTCCTCCAAGAAAAGGAAACCAGTCTGGTGGACCCCTGCCATAAACAAACTATACAATAGAAGGAGGAAACTAGTACAGAAAAGAGTAAAATCCCAAGAAGGGAAGACATCCCTGATCAGTATCAGCAAGAAACTACAATCCCTCATAAAATCATCCATGGCGAGCTTTGAACGAAAAATTGCCAAGGAAGCCAAAGATAACCACAAGGCATTCTTTAGCTATGTCAAGAATCTAAGTAGCAATGCTCAGATCTGCTCGGAGTTTATGCAGAATGGCACAAAATACACTGAACCGACCGATATTGCCAACATCCTGGCAGACAGGTTCAGTGCAAACTTCACCCCCTCTCACCCCCAAAAGAGCCCATAACCATACCAGAAGAATGTAGAGCCCCTGAAATCACAGACACTCAGGTTAAAACATCCCTCTCTAAAAGCCAAAAACACAGCATCAATGGGACTTGATGGTGTCCCAGGCTGCATCCTACATGAGCTCAAAGAAGAGCTAACCCCTCACCTAAACACACTGTTCAAACTCAGCCTCTCCACTGGCTGCATACCCATAGAGTGGTGCACAGCAATGCTTATTCCACTCTACAAAGGTGGAGCCACAACAGACCCTGGGAACTATCGCCCTATAAGCCTGACTAGCTGGGTCTGCAAGGATATGGAGTGCATCATCATGGAACTCATTAACAGAGACATTGGGAACCTCCAAACACTGGACCCTACCCAGTTTGGTTTTGTTAAGGGCAGATCATGCCTCCTAAACCTGGTGGACTTCTTTGAGACGGTTACCAAGTCTATAGATGAGGGAAGGTGGTATACACACAGCCTACCTAGACCTCGCAAAGGCCTTTGACACCATTCCCCATTCTGGTATTATAGACAAGCTCACCAGCCTGAACATAAACCCCTACATCACAAGATGGGTTGCCAAATGGCTCATGGACAGAACTCATATGGTGAGAGTTGTGGGAGCGAGGTCTGACTCTAAACTGGTTACAAGTGGTGTTCCCCAGGGTTCAGTCCTAGAACCCCTCCTGTTTGGCATATACTTCACAGAGGTACAGGCAAGCACAGGAGGACTATGGCTGACCAAGTTCACAGACAACTGCAAACTAGGGGCTATAATTGACTCTCCAGCTGACACAGATATCCTCCAAAAGGGTCTCACTGAGATGAATACCTGGTGTCAAAATCATGGCCTCAAGATAAATGCCAAAAAGTGCATAGTCATCCCCTTTGGAAAAAAACAAAGTACCCACAAACTACCACATAGATGGTAGTCCCCTAAATACGGAAGACATAATAAGGGATCTGGGGACCCAAGTAGATAGTAATCTCTCCTTTGATAATAACATTGCCAAAGTGGTTAGAAAATCCTTCTGTGTGGCCCACCTAATCACAAAAGGGTTCGCATCCAGATCAAAAGAGGTCATTGTGCCTCTCTACTCATCACTCATCAGACCCATTATAGAGTACAATGCCCCATTTTAGATGTACTTTACAAGACACCTGCAACAGCTGGAAAGACCACAGAAGTACCTCACCAAGAGGATTACTGGCCTCAAACAGATGCCCTATGCAGCTCAACTGAAGAAACTCCATCTGTACTCAGTTGCATACCGCCTACTCAGAGATGATCTCTGCCTGACATACAAGGCCATGTTCAACCTAGAATTGATGGACATGCTCCACCTAAAGAAAACCATATCCTTCAAGCCACATGCCCTAGGGATCTAAACCTCACCACAACAATAAATAAGATGTGTTTGAGAGATAGATTTCTGTCCCAGAGACTTCCCATGCTTTGGAAAAGGATTCCAATCTACATTAGGCAGAGCTCCTTGCTAACGCTCTTCAAGAGAAACCTTGACGAGTGGATGGGAAACAGAAAGTTTACCCGGGGATCACTTCAGTGGCTCTGCTGGACAGAGGTACAGGGAACTAACCCAAGGGGGTGGTGAAAGCCAACACATTCTGGCTAGGCTTATAAATGCCTTTGGGCAGATAGCCTAGTACCTACCTATGAACCTATGAACAACATTGATAACACTCCCCTAAGAGCAGACCAAGTAGAAAGTGACATGAGAACTTAGGCTGACAGTAACCTGAACTTTAATCACCATGTGTCTACGGTAGTGAGAAAATCCTTCTATGTGGTTCAATTTATAAGTAACTGCATGGCATCCAAGATATATGGAGATCATAGTCCTATTATATGCAGCCCTCATTAGACCAGTAATTGAGTACAATACACCCTTTGGCATGTACTTTATCAGGCATTTCCAACAGCTTAAGTGGCCACAGATGTTCCTCACTAAAAGAATACAGAATGTAAATAATATGTCCTAGGCGGACTGCCTCAAAGCCCTGTCTGTGTACTTGATCTCCTACAGACTACTGAGGGGTGCTCTATCCCTAACCTACAAGGCATTCACTGAGCTTTTCCCTAAGCCTATTCAAATGCAGTTTGGACAAATGGATGGGAAATCCCAACTTCACCCCTGACTTGTCGCCTGTGGCCCATATAGACAGAGGCAGTTTGAAGATGCCCTAAAGCACAACATATACCAATGCCATTCTAGCCTATGGGTATTGATAATTAGGAAAATCGGGCCATGAATGGCTAGGCTTAAAATGGCTCTACAGCCATTAGCCTACTAACCTCTTATGATCCTATGATCATATGATCCTATGAAATGGCACAGGGAAAATAAGTGGACATAGACAGCAGACTCTGTGAACTAATTCCCTGAAGATTCAGTAGTATTTTGTCACAGAGAGGGTTGCAGACCATGGAAAGAACTAACAGAATGGCTTAAGATAAAATCTGTGTAGGCTTTTAAAAGGGCATGCAGCAGGTGGAGGAAAGAGTATGGGAAAAAGTAATGATGGAGAGAGAAAAAAAATTAAGGCATGTAAAATGCCAGACTAGTTAGGCTTCTTGTCTCCTTCTAGCATCCAGAAATGTAATGTAATGTAATGTAATCTTTCATATTTAACAACAGATCCTTTATTTATTTTTTTTGTAGTTTTCTTTTCTATTAAGAGGGCAATGCCCAGGACAAGGTAGTCTGTCATGGGGTATTGCAAATATGTATGTATTTTAAATACATTTATTGATGTTGTTGTATATTGTTTTGTCATTGGTGTTTATTGCTAAGGTTTTCTGATTTACGCATTTCATTGCTCTCTCCCACTCTCTCTCCATATACAAGTCTGTGTGCATGTATATTAACATCATAGGTTTATAGGTTCATAGGTGTGTACTAGGCTAATGGCCCTTGAGCCTTTACAAGCCTAGCCCATAGAATTACCCTGCCATCGTGCCACCCGACCTTAGTTCCTAGTGCCTCTGTCGAGTAGAGCCACTGGAGTGATCCCCAGGGTGAATTTTCTATTTCCCATCCACTCATCAAGATTTCTCTTGAAGAGGGCCAGTGAGGTGCTCTGCTTAACATGTATGGGAAGTCTATTCCATAGCATGGGCAGTCTCTGGGTTATGAACCTGTCCCTCCAGCATGCTCTGTTGATTGTGGTAATGAGGCTGAGGTCTTTGGAGTGTGTGGTGTGGAGGGATTGGGATTTCTTTAGATGTATCATTTCTAACAGTGCTGGGTCAGACATGGCTTTGTAAGTCAAGCAGAGATCATCACTAAGTAGGCAATATGAGACAGAGAATAGTTGGAGTTCTTTGAGTTTGTCCATGTAGGACAAGTCTTTAAAGCCTAGGATCCTCTTTGTGATATACTTTTGCAGCCTCTCCAGTTGTTGCAGGTGTCTAGTGAGGTACATGCCAAATGGGGCACAGTACTCGATGATTGGCCTAATGAGGGAAGAGTAGAGGGAGACAATGACCTCTTTCTTCCTGGATGCAAAACCCTTATTAATGAGCCCACCTAATCATTAAGAGATTCACATCTAGATCAGGGGAGGTCATTGTGCCTCTTTACTCATCCCTCATCAGGCCCATAATTGAGTACAATGCCCCTTTTGGAATGTACCTTACCAGACACCTGCAGCAACTGGAAAGACCCCAAAAGTACCTCACCAAGAGGATCAAAGGGCTCAAACAAATGCCATATGCTGCCTGGTTAAAGAAACTCCAGCTCTACTCAGTGGCATACCGCCTGTTCAGAGGCGATCTGTGCCTGACGTATAAAGCCATGTCCAACCCGGAATTAATGGACATGCTGCACCTCAGAAAATCCAAATCCTATCGAGCTACATGCTCGAGAGACTTGAACCTCAGCACTGAAATAAATAGGACATGCTGGAGGGACAGATTCATAACCCAGAGGCTCCCTTCACTCTGGAATAAAATCGCAGTCCAGGTTAGGTAGAGTCCCTCATTGACTCTCTTCAAGAGGAATCTTGATGAGTGGATGGGAGATCGTAGGTTTACCCCGGGTATGATTTCTGTGTCACTGTTAGACAGAGGCACAGTATACTAACCTCAAAAAAAGGGCATAGCAAAATTAATTTAAAATGGGTGGTGAAAGCCAAACACATTCTGGCTAGGCTTATAAATGCCCTAGGGCAGATAGCCTAGTATGAACCTATGAACCTATGAGATGTGCCACATAGAATGACTTTCTGACCACAGTGGCAACGTGGTGGTCAAAAGAGAGGTTGCTGTCAACCTGTGTTCCCAGATCTCTTATAATGCCTTCTGTGTTCAGTGGACTACCATCAATGTGGTAATTCAAGGGAACCAGGTTTTTCCCAAGGGGGATCATGACACATTTTTTGGCATTGAGCTTAAGGCCATGGTTCTGACACCAGGCGTTGATGTCATTGAGGCCTTTCCGTAGGATGTCAACATCACTTGGGGAGCTAATAATAGCTCCCAATTTGCAATCGTCTGAGAACTTTGTCAGCCAGTGTCCCTTCGTGTTGGCCTGGACTTCAGAGAAGTACATACTAAACAGGAGAGGACCCAGGAACGAACCCTGTGGGACTCCACTCATGACTGGTCAGCAGTCTGACTTGGAGTCATCTACTTTCACACTGTGGGTTCTATCTGTGTGCCAGTTTGCAACCCACCTAGTGATATAGGGGTTGATGCCTAGCTTAGTGAGTTTTTCTATGATTCCTGAGTGGGGAATGGTATCAAAGTTGCCTGCTACTTGCCCTTATCAAGCTATATGATACTATGGTTAGCTATATGGAGCATTGTAAACGTTCTAGCACAATGTTTCTAGATATAACTAAAGGTCTGACACTGCCTCAGACAACAGGAAACCCTACTGATATATGTACTGTGTTACAATTATCAACATGAACTCTATAGACACAGAAATTAGTATATATAAAGGAATTTGCAGGAAAAACTGTGACAATTAAATAAGCAGGTATTTGTCAACATACTTTTCAACATGATGCCAAGTAATTATCAGTTAAAGAAATTAATGCAAAGAATAATTGCATGGTGACAATTATGCTTTAATCTTTGGTACGTTATAAGTGGTGTCATCTAAACAAATAAGAGTAGTAGCGTAGCTTGTATGGTGTACACTGAATATAGAATAATTCATGAAACTGGTATATGGAAACACCAGATATGTAAGTGGTAAATGTCTTGGAAAATTTAGGAAATATACAATAAAACAATGGCAAGTGCACCTTAGTATTTGTCATATAATTACTGAAACCTAATTTAAAAAAACACCAAGACAAACAGAGTTAAGTATGCCTACTGTGAATTGAGTATACACATGAGTTCATGACATTAATATGCACAAAGAACAACAGATGTATTGGCAATAAGTCTGATGTTCTAGGTAAATACAGGCAAAATACTGTATAGAAAAATGTTAATGACAGTGGCATAGGGTATAAGATTAGCAGAGGGCCAAATAACAACTATAATTATTATGCAGCTGGTTGCCAGTGGAGATTTGATCTTATAAAGCAATGTAGAAGAAACCTTGGTTAGTATCCAAAGTATTTTATGAAATAACTGACAGAGGAAGCAAACGAGTCAAAGAAGCCTTAAAGCATCACAGTGTTGAGACAGAGAGAAGATATATTACCTGGTAGCAAAGAGAGCAGTGTCGTTTAAGGCTCACTAAAGTATTTGTAACAAGATCCAGCATATAAACAATTTCTACATGTTGAATTAATTGCACTTCTCAGCCTTATCACTGAATATGTGCCAAACTTGGATCTGGAAATGCCAAGCTTGTTTAAATGTTGCATGTTTTCTACTAGTGCAGTGACTTAACTTTCATCAATATCATTCCTAGACTAAAGAACTCAGTTCTTTTTAGTCAGAATATGCAGTTTTTTCTTGACCATGAAGGCCCGTTCCATCACCAGTGTGAGCTGCCAGGGCTATGGAGTGGGTTGAAGTGTACCTACAACTCAAAAACAATAATGTACTGTTACTCCCATCATTCCCACCCCCCAGCCAATCAGCATCTACAACCAAATAAGTCACTGAATTATTTAATCACTCCATGCCTGTCTGGACTTGTTGCTCTATGTGTGTAGAGTCAATTCTTGGCACCTTCTACAGGGAATGAAGAGACTCTGTGACTCATTAGTGATCATACAGACTTTTCGGTACTAATATATTGTGTTTACTTCCACACATATCAGTATCCTATTCCTTATGATCATGTGTGCCAGTCTTCTAAGTGTGTACATAAATTCTGTTGGTATAATAATAATAATAATAATAATAACAATAACAATAATAATAATAATAATAATAATAATAATAATAATAATATTGTGCTTTCTAATGGAATAATATTATGTTCTGCCTGTATGTGAAATACTGTGTAAATATAGTCCATAAATATTGCTACAGTCAGCTGCCAGTTGTTGCCATACAGACTAATGCTGCTAGCTCTGTTGACTGCACACAGAAAATTATATAAAGTTCCTTACTGATTGCTTGATCCCTGTCTCTGTCCATCTGGTTGCCTGTCTCTCTTTCTGTCGCTCTGCTGTCTCTGCTTTCTCTGTCTCTCTCTCTCTCCCCCTCTTTCTCACTATCCCACTGTCCGGAATGGTCATACTACAGTGATATATTCCTGACCCTGTCTTCTTTTCACACTTTACTAGTGACATGGTAACCCTATAGGATTAGTACACTAGCTCAGTATGTTGATAGTGATGAAGTCCTTTTTCTTCAGGATCCACTTATATCAGGCACCATTACTTTCTGAGTTGTGAACTACACTACTAAGGTGTGCATTACCCATGTCTCCAGCTCTCCACCTTAGCCTTTCCAAAAACAAGGGTGGTCTTCTTTAGGCCAGGAGTTTTTTGTGCACTGATAGGTTTAATTTTCTGCATATCTCTGCTTTAGATAGAGTCCCTATATCCATTGCTTCTCATATAAAATACCATTTTTTATTGATAAACCAGAGATTGTAGCTCAGTATCAGTGCAAACAAGGAAGTGTCTGATGCTCACAAAATGTCAGATCTCCTGACTTACTTCAAACCATGGAAAATAGATTAGAAAATAGATTTGTCATCTTCTAGCACTTCCCCACACTCACTTGAGTACCTTGATTTTCCCAAAACTGACATGTTGATATGCTGAGACCTGTCAGAGCTCCCATTGGCTTTTTCATTCTCTTGGGTCAGGCATAAACCATCTAATGTCTGTACTTCACCTTCCTTTTGTCTTACTATAGCATATTGTTCAATAGCATGTCACTGTTCCATTCTCTGTAATTTGGTTTGCTCCTCCATAGTGCATAGTGTGTAATAGTATCAGCTAAGCTTTGCACATAAACCTCTTACAGTACACCTCCTCATCCTAAGTCAACTACTGTCTTTCAGAACTCTTCACCTTACTGATTCATGATGATATCCTGTTTGCCAGCATCCTGTTTTCCCTGACTGCTCTCTTTTTGTGTTCAGTATTATACTTGAGACCTTGTTAATGATCTGCTGAGTGAAGGGATTACCTGTTTCATCCCAGATCCTACACCTCTTGAGATACCAGCATCCTCTTCTCCCTGACTGCTGTTTTCATGTTTCATCTTGGGGATTGTTTTCAACTGTAGTAACTACTCCTAAATCCTTTTCTTGCAGCTTTGCGTTAAGCAGAATCTCCTTCTCCCACAAGACTGTACAGTGCCCCGGTGTTATTTCCCTAGTGCAGCACTTTACCTTTTCCAGAGTGAATCTCAGTTGCCATCTATTAGCTGATATTCCTATCCTTTTCTGGTCCTGATTAGTTATGCTCCTGCATTGCTCATGACAGTCTCTAAAGCAGTGTTTTCCATGAAAATGTTAATACTATTTCTTTACTCAATGTGTTATATGTAATTCAAATATACTGAAGAGTATGTGCTCCGAAACTCGACCTTGTGGCGCAACACTAATCACTTTTTCTTTCTCTTTTACTGACATTAGTGTCTACCTTCCTGCCTTGTCTGTATCCATCTAATCATTTGACCCCTTTTGATTTATATTTGCCTAGCACTCTCCTGTTTTAATACAGAGCCTAAGGTTTTAATTAAGTCTGGTTATATGACATCAACTGACAAAAGTGAACTAGATTCACTTGAATGGACTTTGTAGATGCAAATCTATGATGGACAATATCTACGTGGAAGAGCAGGATGAAAGATCAAAGAAGTACAGATAGACAAAACATAGCTAACTGAATGACTGAATACCCAAGACAGGTGTTGACTTGATGTGATTTCTGCCAATGCTCTGAATGTCAAAGTGAAGAAATTCAATGAAGTGAGGGTAAATGACTCTCTTAATCTAGCCAAATGCCTTGTCGTCTAATTAGTGATGTGCATGAATGGATGAACAAGATTTCCACCGTCCCTTCCTACTGTCCTGTAAAACCACAGCCAAGGGAATGGGCTTGGTAGAATCAGTGAGAAAAGAAGACCCTGTTGAGCTTGACTCTAGTCTGGCACTTTAAAGAGACATGAGAGGTGTAGAATAAGTGGGAGGCCTCAGCCTCAGGTGAAATATCACTACTCTTGCCATTTTTTCACTTACCCAGTGAGGCAGGGGGGCAAGCACAACTGGGACTCTGGCTCCAAGCACCCGGGCACAACCCTCTCTAGGGACAGTGTCAGGGGGGAAGTTTGACTGGGGTAGTACACCTGTCAAAAAGTAATGCAGGTGTCCTAAGGTGAGCTCAGGGAGGACAGAAACCTCCCATGGAGCAGAAGGACAAAAGCTGGCTTTCTCTTGATTTTCAGCATGAATACAGACCATGAAAGCAGGGTCTCATGATCCTTCTGGCTTTTTGGGTTTTAAGCAGGAGGTGTCAGAAAAGTTACCACAGGATAACTGGCTCATAGCAGCCAAGCATTCATAGCAACATCATTTTTTCATCCTTTGATGTTAGCTCTTCCTATTGTTGTGAAGCAGAATTCACCAAACATTGGATTGTTCACTCACTAATAGGGAATGTAAGCTGGGTTTAGATCATCATGAGACAGGTTAGTTTTACCCTACTGATGATGAATCAGGTCATCTATGAATGATATAGCACCTGGTTCCCCACGAACGTGCGGTGCACTGCTGCAGTGAGTCAGCCCCCTTTCAACTGCACTTCAACCCAGTGGCAAGCGGCACTCCTTGCCAACCTTGCGGCCAGCTCTCCCTGGCCACCAGAAATCTGCGGGGCTGTAGTAT
The DNA here is from genome assembly GCF_019279795.1 of Protopterus annectens. Lineage (NCBI taxonomy): Eukaryota > Metazoa > Chordata > Ceratodontiformes > Protopteridae > Protopterus > Protopterus annectens. The sequence continues at coordinate 798,526,329 of NC_056748.1, forward strand.
TGTTATGTTTAGATGGGATTCTGACTTAGAAGTGTACAGTCATAATCCCACAGATGGTAGCTTCTCACCATTGGCTCCTCAGCCAAGCACATATACCAAATGTCTGAACCTGTGGTTCCTGTCATACTGAGCAGGATTACTATCACAACACATCATCAATAGGGTAAAACTACTGTCTCATGACCATTTAATCCCAGCTCACGTTCCTATTAGTGGGTGAACAATCCAACGCTTGGTTAATTCTGCTTCACAATGATAGGAAGAGTCGATATCGAAGGATCAAAAAGTGACGTTGCTGTGAATACTTGGCTGCCACAAGCCAGTTATCCCTGTGGTAACTTTTCTGATATCTCCTGCTTAAAACCCAAAAAGCTAGAAGGATCAGGAAAGCTCAAAGAAGTACAGGTAGGCCAAACATAGCATACTGAATCATTTATTTGCCAAAATCTTCAATCATCAAAATTTGCCATTATGTAGAAATATAGCATATTGTGCCTTCAGTTGCTACGGCTTTAGGGCCAGTTAATTTTAGTTGGAACAGGTGACGGTTTTATTTCCACAAAAACAGTTCAAGAATATTTGAGTCTGAATATCATGTTTTCACCAAACAGAGTTCTAAACACCTGAAGACAACATGTCTTGGAAGTAGCTGTCCTCCAGAAATCCATCCAGCTTTTCCTTTTGTATCTTCTCCGTGATCTTTGCTAATACTAAGGACAAGCTTTCCAATCTAATTCCCAGGAGTGTTTTTAACCCCACATTGTGTGAAGTGATACAACTGTGATGCATTTACATTCACTAAAAGTCTTTATGTAATTAGGGACTTTATGCACTACTCTATGACTGAATCTGTCGGAGCTCCCAGCAGTTTTTTGAGGACCTTAGGGAAGGGGTAAACCATCTGATCTCTGTTCCTCATCCTCCTTCAGTACTAACAGCTTATTTTCTAGTCTGCCATGGTCTGTTTACCCATTTGTACACCATCCACTTTCCTACCTCTACCTTTCTCTTCCTGCACAGGTATTCTATTTGTTCTTTTATTCATGAAAATGAACCAAAAAGTTTTTTTTTAGAACCTCTGCCTGTTCTTTTTCTTTCTTATACATCTCACCCTCCTTCTCCAACACATACTTGTATGTCTCCATTATACTTTTTTTCCTCCAAATGTCTGAAAAGTTCTTCCTCCTCTTCTTAATTCCAATAGCTAAGTCATTCTTGATCCTAGGTGTGTTTTTCTGCCTTTGCTTGTTCTCTTTTTCCTTACTTTCATACATTCATCCTTTGGTCTTGTCTCCTGTCACTTGTTCCTACTTTAAAAAGCTGTACCTTTAACTTCTAGTGCCTTCCTTGCTCCAGTTTTAGCCACATCAGTCTCATCCTCCTGACCTCTTTTTACCTCCCACATCCTTCCTGCACTCCCTTCCAAAGGCTCCATTTTATTATTTTCCAGATTATGTTCACCCTTTTGCTTTTCTCTATTTTTCTTTGCTGTTCTTGGCTGTTTCACCTATTTTATGTAGGTCATCCTTCCTACAGTTCCATCTTAGTGTTTTACTTCCAGTCTCACTTACTTAGTCTTCAGTGAAAATCACATTCTAGCATATTCAATTCCTGCCAATGAACCCTTTATCTCAGTCCCCATGGCATTTGTATTATAAGCCACAACATTCATAATTTTAACTTTCCAGTTGCTTTCCATTACCTTCTGTTCACAATCAGCTGTGAACAATTAGCTTGCAAGCAGCTGGTATGTTCGCAACTGAAAAACAACACTAGAAAATAATATACTATATTCTACTTCTACAACAGCAAAGTTTCTCCATTTTCTCCTACAAAGATAAAGTTGCTTAGTTACATGTGCCCACCTTTTACCTCCCTATCTTTTAATTATTTCCTTAATATGCTCACTATTCATTTTAGTAGGACTTGAGGAAAGTGAATGGTGCCTGTGTACCACTCCTCACCAATCACCCACAAAAATTGCTAACCCACATACCTCTGAATGCTCAACATCTTCCTTTTCCCTTTCAACAATTCCAACTGGCATCTTTTCTTTCTCAGCCAGCATCTTGCATCTGATTCCTTCCCAAACATAGTTCACTACTACCCACTTCCTTATCATTTCTGCACCTTCTGAAAACCCTTTAGTCTGGAATGATCATGTCTTGAGTTTTTTTTTATCTTTTACCCACATTCCCTTAAACCCAGTACCTCTGCCTCTCCTGTTGCCATGGCTGTTTGTACCCACTGCTTTCTTATCTCTCATAGGATCATTGGAGTACTCGGCATTACTCTCCAGTCCTATTTTGTACTGTCTTCTTTTGCAATGTTGTTACTCATGCACTGCTTCAATGAATGTTCTACCCAATGAATCACATTCTACCTTCAGTATTGCTTTCTTTATCTAGAAACTCAGAATGTATCCCCTCAAAGTTTCTAGATGTCCTTGCTCTGTTATACATCGGTCTGTCCAATGGACTCCTCTGTTTACTGGCCTATCTTTTAGAAATGACAGTCTTACCTGATGACTCATACTGTAAATATTTTGTCTGCATAATAAAGGTTGCATGCAGTGCTATCCTGTTGTTAACTTATTATTATTTTTTTTTATAAAAAGTACAATAAAGTTCAGGGTGATTACCTAGTTAACAAATGAAAAAGAGTTGATGTGTACTCCTGACTGGTAATACTCAGATTTTAGTACTGGATTTAGTTCAATAACACAAGATATTTAAGTACATCAGTCAATCACTTAACTGCTTAACAAGATCAAATCCATCTGTACCCAGATTTTCCTCAGGAATTATATTTTCTGCACTTACTGATTCACTGTTGGTGCTGCGGTAGCATTGTCGCCTCTCAGTAAGACATTGTCCTGTTCGATTCTCAGCTAAAGCGTCTTCTGTGTGGAAACATGCGTGAATGGGCGTACCTTCGTTGAAGGTTGTGCGCCAGGCCTGGCAAGCCGGTACGTAAAAATCTACTGCCAATCATTAGCGGACCGGAGTTCCGCTGTGGCGACCCCTAACCGGGAAAAGCCGAAAGTTACAACAATAACTGATTCACTGTTTAGTTTAAGAAGGGGGAAATTTTTTAAAAGCTGAGATTTTTCCTATCTCCCAGATCAAAAAGTACTTGCAACATACTTTTGCTTCTTTTTTTTCTCTAACTATATGCTTTTGATGAAATAACTGCAATAATGGGGTACCACTCAGTTCAGGGCCAACAGAAACTGAAGAAATTAAATCATTTAACACGCATCTTCTCTACTCTTGTCCTCTTCAAAGACAACAAATCCCAGATGTATCTCCTCAAGAAGAAAAAGCCTTAGTAGAAATACTCTGAGAAGGTCTCTGCCTCCTGTTTGCTCAGGTAGCAGTGGCAATCATTCTATCACCTGAGTGATCACACTAATTATGCAAGATAACTAACAGCTAAATAACTGGTAAAATACTTAAAAGAAAATATACAAGCCATGATGTGTAAAATGAATGGCAAAGACAAACTGAGAGGAAAAAAATCTGTGCAAAAGTAAATGAAGTAATTTTCATTGCCATCTAGTGAGCTAGACAGAAATTACAATCTTTTTTTCCTTCTCACGCTTGCAATTAAGCATAGAAACAGAACAGTACCATCATTCTAGCATGTCTCCATGACTAACATATTCTCTACTTGGAAAAAATAGAAAGATAGTAGGATAGTCTTGAATACCACACTTCAAGCACATTTAGATATTCATTAAACATGCATATATACTCAATAAAAATGGGGAACCGCACAGTAGTATTTTTAAATACTTGTGACAGAAATTACTGTTCACAGCTCAGAGATGAAGAGAGGCTTCAGCTCACTTGGTATGTTCACACCAACACACTCAGAAGAGCTTACCAAGAAGGAAAAGTGTTTTCAGTATGGTACTGCCAACTAATTCTGTACAATGAGAATATTTAAAGCATGTCTTGTTTGGAGAGTTAGCCCCCAACTGTCATGATCTGTCTGCATCCCCACTCTGAAGACTACAGCAGAATAATTACAGCATCCAGCCTTGGAAGAAGCTTATAGACGTGTCATTTTACTCAGTATAGTCATGGTCTGCACCCCCACCCTAAAGACTACAGCAGAAAAATTACAGCATCCAGCCCTGCAAAAGCTTACAAACTTGTTTTTTTACTTAGTATAGTTGTGGATTGCACTCACCATCCCAAAACTATAGCAGAATAATTACAGTATCCAGCCCTGCAAAAACATACAGACTTGTCTTTTTATTCAGCGTATAGGTAACTTACTTGTTCATTCTGTTATCCTTGTCATGCTCTGTTTAAAATGGTACCAAGTTTAATGTCTCTTCTCTGCTTGGCCAGTACTTAATTGTCTTCTTACTGGCTGTTTTAACTAGAGTCAAAAATAGCCTCCACTGTACCTTAATCTTCCCCCTCCCATCTCCTCTCTAATTAATGAGTTACACCCTACTTTTGCTGGCAGCCTGCACTTTCTTAATTGCTCTTTCCAGCTACTGGTTTTGTAACTCACCGTCTTTGCCTGTATAGGCTGTTCTGCATTGGTTTGCTTCTTTCCTTTTCCGTGCCCTGAAGTTTTCACTGCTAACAAATGAACAAACAACTTTTAGTTTGAACATTAAAAGCGTTTAAGAAAAAATAATTTTTTCATTTTTATAAACTTTTTTCCTCCTAACTACCAGTTTCACACCTTGGTAGTTCACATACAGATAACACATTTAAATATTTTCTTTCACCACAGTACTTTAATGCAATTATATTGCCTGTTCCTGTATAACTTTCAGGCTTACAGATATTTCTTTTTCACCCATGGCAGCTGTACCACCTTCTCAGCCCACTGTGTTTGCCCTCACCATCCTTGGGCTTGTGATGCTCCCCTACCCCTATTTCCACCTATCTCCACCAACTACAACAAAACAACCAACCAAGTTCACTGAGACATCCAACTGATCTATCTACCCTACTCACAACTCAATACTTCTCCCAGTCTAATCTAAGAAACTCCAACATAAATAGCATATAACTTTCACCTGAATGACTCTATCATGCCCTAACTTATGTATGATATGCTACTCCTCCAGTCTACTCTCACAATTATACTAAGCATACTTACTATTGCCACATCCTACCACACTCCCCTTCTCCTCATAACTCTATTTTCACCAGCTCTGTACTCCTAGTAAACAAACACCCACCAACTACAAAACTGCACAGATTCTCTACCCATTAGGAAAACAGACCCTTTTCAATTAAAGCTATATCAAAGAGCACTACCAGACCCATATAATACTATCAGACCTAAGAGATAAATATAAAAAATGGAACAACATCTGTCACCACACTTCTACTCTCCCACTCTGTGAATACATCATTTGAAACCCTGGACCATCCCTTCAAACCAACCAAATACCATCTAGCCCATCAGCTCCCACCATTACCAACACATAGCCCACTAATCCTAACTACAATCTACTATTAATGCACATAAACCTCAGACGTATCTACAACAAAATTCCAGATTTCCATGCATGCATTGCAACATACAACCCAGACATTCTAATCATCACTGAAACTTGGCTAATACAAAACACTAAAGATGAATAAATCTTTCCTCCAGGATACAATATAATAAGAAATGATAGAGTACAAAAAAAACTGGAGAGGTTGGAATACTATTTAAAAAACACACTAGACATCACCAGATACCACTTAAGCACCCCTACTATCCTAACACAGAAATAATTATTACATCGTTGCATTACTACCATATATAGTCCCACAGATAACAACATTCCCATTCCTGAAGAAATCTTTCAATGGTTTTCCACTAATGTAAATAAAGAAACTTTTATACTTGGGGATGTGACTATAGATTAGTTACTTCCAAACACTGACTCTCCTACTCTCTCTATTAACCTATTCAGTTTCACTCACGTAATCACCTCACCCACTAGAATTGACAAACACAGCAACAGGTACTCACTACTAGACTGGATCTGTACTACCTCACCCTCAAAGAAAAACACATTTGGCTGTCTCCCAGACAACATCAGTGACCATGTCCTCACATTTCTCACAAGACAAACTAATCACATCCCCAAGTATACAGTATTAAAACAGGTACACAGACTTTTATCTTTTAATAAAAACACTTTTATAACTACCCCTCCCAATGCAACTGGAAAACTCTAAAAATATACCACTAGAAGATACTATTAACCATTGCAGTAGTACATTCCTTAACATACTAAATGAATTAGTTCCCATAACAACAAAAAGAACCAAAAGCAACCCTGCTCCATGGTACAAAAAAAAAAAAAAAAAACAGCTCATGCTAAATACAGACAAAGCCAACAAGGTGTGAAATAAAGATAAAACACCACAAAAGTGACAAATCTGTAGACAACTTAGAAATCAATGTAAACAACAGGTCAAACAAGAAAAAACTGCATTACTCACTTCAAGACAAATAACACCATAATCCCAAGCAATTCTAGACAACCATAAAAACCTTACTACACCCTGGTCAACCACTAACTCATCTCCTGCCACAAACAGTGACACAGACCCCATTGCCACCAATTTTAACACACACTTTATTCAATCCATCCTAGCTCTCTACTAGAAACTAATCCACCCTACCATCTCTCTGTCCCCACCAACAGTACTCACAATATCCCGCTCTTTTCTTTTGTACATCAGCTATGAAAAGTTGCCTTCAACATCTGAAATTCAGTGTGGTAGCTGCTGACAAACTCCCACCCAGATACCTTAAGTTAGCTGCCGATGCCCTGGCATATCCCATCCTAGTACTCATAAATAGAGCTAGAAAACTATGTACCCATTATCTGGAACAATTCATATTATACCACTACACAAAGGTTGTTCAGCCACAGACCTCTCCAACTACTACCTGATTGCAGTTCTCTCCCTCAGTCCAAATTCTTTGAAAGACGCATATACTCCCAACTCCTAACCCATAAACAACAAACTGCTCTCCCCTGCACAACATGGCTTTTGACCACACCACAGCACAACAGCAGCTCTGCTTACTTTCTCAAAACCCATAAATTATTTATTTATTTATTTATTGACATTTGTAAGTCAAACCGGGTAAGTCCAACTGGGCTTGTGGCCCGTTTTTAGTGGAGACCCGAGGAGAAAAGCTCCAATACAGAGATCAAAAAATATAGAAAAAGTCAACTTTACAGTCAAAAAAATGTAACAGTAGCCTGTTTTACAAAAGAGTTAAACAACAGAATAGCAATGCATACAGACAATATATATATATATATATATATATATATATATATATATATATATATATATATATATATATATATATATATTTACACTTGAGTTGCACATTACACTTGAGTACTACAGCTGGCAAAAGCAACCAAATACCAACAGAAACAATGGTAACCTAATATCCTCCCTTTTCCTAGATCTGTCAAACGCATTTGACACAGTATCCCACCAACTCTTAATCAATGAATTATTTTCCTATCACTATATTATTCAGCTCTTACTTGGTTATGTAGTTATCTCTCAAACAGACAACAGGCCGTAAAATAGAATCAGGACCTATTCCCCTTCCTACCTGTTTCCTTCTGTATGCCACAAGGGTCAACTCTAGGCTCAGTGCTTTTTAATATTTTCACAAACAGCCTGCACAAAGCCAGCAAATTTGCCCACCGTAATACAATATGCAGATGATGACCCCATGTTCTGCTCATTCTCAAAGCTTCCACTACTTCAGGATATGACCCAAGACTCCTTCACTTCCACAGAATCATAGCTAAAGGCTCATCAGCTAATGTTAAATACCAAAAAACAAAATTGATGCTTTTCATGCCCATATCTCTTTCAACAACCAGTACATTTTAATATTACCTCAACAAACATCACCACCATAGAAACTGTAACAAATACCAAACTACTAGGAGTCATAATAGACAATAACTTAAAATTTGACCTCATATCACCCAGGCCATCAGGAAAACAGACCAAAAACTGTGCTTCCTCTGCTGAAACAAACTCTACCTCAGACTCCTCAAGAAAATCCTTAGCATCATCCTACCTTCTCCCCTCCCTTCTCTGTGCATTACCTATATTAACCAACATTCAAGCCACCCTACTAAATAGATTAGAGGCATGATTTAACAAAATAGCCAGATTTGCAGCTAATGCATCCTGCCATGTGCACAATTTCTTAAGACTAAAGAAGCTTAACTGGCTAGAACTACCTAATCACCTTACATTCATGCAGCTTCAAATTGCCCACAAAATAATACACAAATCACATACATGCCCTTCTCTACAAAACTTTCTCAAGTACTGCTCCCCACCAGATTGCTTTGTTCAAGTAATTATTAGACAAATTATTCTTAAATAAAAATTTTGGTTCCACATCTATCATCTCCTTAAGTACAGGGTCACAGTCAGTGTGTGAGGGCATTTTAAGAACTTATAACTCTCTCGGGACTATTTCTTCTTTGATACAATACTCAAAATAAAATGATTCAAATTGACTTATTTTCAGTTTCAATAAATCTTTCTCCATCAAGTGCAGTTTGCTTGTTAAAGTCACTATATCTATACCATTTGTCTCAGTATCAGTATTCTCTATATGACAGCATTACATAGGATTGTCTCTGCATTCAGTAGTTCTGGAGATGATAGATGTGGAATCAAAATTTTTATTTAAGAATAATTTGTCCATGAAAAGGAGACTTTGTTACCCTAAACATAGTACGAAAACAAATAAAAAAGCAAATAATAAGAAATTGGTGTACGCTATTTCTTTTGAGTTTTTCATTGTTTTTCACTGCCTTTACTTTGGTATTTTATTTGTTTTACCCTAAACATAGTGCTGGAACCCCAATAAGAGTTAGTACTAGACCATGTGGGCGTTGTTCGTTCTGCAAATTTATAGATACGAGTGCACAGTTTACACACCCCCACTATCATAGAGTATATCATTTTTGAATGTATGCTACCTGTGAAACTAAACATGTGGTTTATTTAGCACATTGTTTAAAATGTGAAAAGTTTTATGTAGGGAAAATTGGCAGGTGCTTAAAAGATAGAATCAGGGAACATCTTTATCATATTAATAAGAAGGATAATTTAAGTGCTTTAGCTAAACATGTGAATGAAACTGAGTCTGAACACACATTTAAGTTTTTAGTTATTAGTAGGGCATCCGAGAATATTAGGGGTGGTGACATACAAAATGCCACAGAAAATTTAGAAGCAGAATGGCTAGTAAGGTTGAGAGCCAAAGCTGACTTTGGAATGAATGAGTATGTTCCCCTTAAGTCTCTATTAAAGAAAAGACCTTTTACTAGATGAAAATATGTGCAAAAGGTATATATAGTGAATAATTATGCATATTCTGTAGAGTATTTATTGCAATGTTTTTTATATATTTTAAATTTTAAGCATTGTATTCTAATGTATAGTTAAATATAGTTAGGTAGTTGTGTAATATCTTTGTCTTGAATATTTTAATATGAGTATAGCGTTAAGGTGATGTCTACTTAATTACTTCAGGTGTTTCTGTATTTGTATTTAAACCATTTTTGAAAAGTTGTTAGTGTCTGAAGAAGTGGGATTTGTACCTACAAAAGCGCTTGTGCTTTCTTTTTGTGGATTACAATTGTGTGTTTTTAAACCAGAAACTACAGCCTCTTTTTTAAACTGGAAATTACAACCTCTTTATTGGGTCCTTTTGGTATTTATCTTATGATCTAAAGTGTGTTTTATATGAAGTTTATTATTTTTTCACTCTCTGGCTAAAAGTCATTTTATTTTGTGTATCTCAGTCACCTGGCTGGTACTATGTTATAAAGTATCACCCTAGTATTAAGTATAATATTTTTTTCTGTGTGTTTCCTTTTTTACACTTATTTGTTGTTTTTCAGCTGGTTGTGATCAGGGTATTAGATTTTTAATTGTAATTAATAATTGTTCTGTGGTAGGGAATATATTGCTGATGTTTCTGAGAAGTAGACTTTATTGGTTAAAGCCCTAGCTGTTTTATCTATTGGTTCTTTTGCTTTCACTTCTCAGTTTAACTGTGCCGGACACCATTCCACACAGTGTAGCCCAACACAGTATTTGACAGATGCACCTACTTTCAATTTCTGTTTCCCTTATACAAACCCTTCATACTGAACATTCACAAACATAGCACCTTAAACTGTGATTATAAGCCAGTTAGGGTGGATTATTCCACATACTGTTTTAGTGCTCCATTCAAATTTTATTATTAAATCAACCTCTACTAGTAGAGCTGTCACCACTGGCATACCCCAAAGGTTTGTGTTGGGCCCTTTATTGTTTGGAATCTATTTCTTAACAGTCCAGGCTAAGGTATATTGCCTTTGGCTTACCAAGTTTGCTGATTATTGCATATTGAGTGCAATCAATCTGTCCATCAATGATGTTAACAGAAGGAGCTAAAACAGACAAATGATTGGTGCCAAAGCCACATGGTCTACAGATAAATGCAAAAATGTATCATTATTTTTGTCTTCTGCAAAGTGGAATTCCCCACTAATTACAGCATTGACAACAGTCCCCTTTTCTCACACTCTGGGGTGCAAAACCTGGGAACAGTAGTAGATAGCAATCTGAACTACTTCAACCACCAGGATTTCACAGTGGTATGAAAAGGCTATGTCATGTATCTTGTAAGTCAGACCATTGTTTCTAGATCTGAGGATGTTATAACAGCACTGTACTCAAACATCATCAGAACAGTAATAGAGTATAATGCTCCTTTGTCTGTACCTCACCAGTCACCTGCAGCAGCTGAAGAGACTACAAGGGTTTCTCATCAAGAAAATACATGCCCAACAAACCATGCCATGATGTATGTGGATGGACAGAAAGCCTTTTCACTGTAATCTGTATCATACAGGATGAGGTGACTTGTGCCTGGCCTACTGGTCAGTCTCTGACCCTGCCCTGATGGGCATAATGCAAATCCACAAATCAGCTATAGCTGATGACATCAGCAGAGTCTGATGAGAGGAAGATGTCAATAGCAATGTCCCACATGCTGGTGTAAAATGCTCTCTCTAATATAAAGCAAATGCACACACACACACACACACACACACACACACACACAGCCCAAAACAGAACTCCTACCAAAGTAAACCAACCAGAGAACTCAGTATTTTATGCACGCACCACAGCACAAGTCTGACTTTTACAAGGCTACAGGGCATGTTACAGTTGATAACATCAGCAGCAGATGTTTTAGAGATGTTGGGAGGTCTGCATGAAATGGATGTGCAGGCATGTCCAACTATGAAAATATTGGTACTCCATGGGAATGGAGTGGTGACTGCAGGATACACAGTTATAATCTTCTGACTAGACACGCATGCATGCACGCACACACACACACACACACACACACACACACACACACACACACACACACACACACACACACACACACCAGTTAACTGCTGAGAGAACAGAACCCTTACCTATCTAAGTACACCAACTAGAGAATTCTTTATTTAAGACAAGCACCACAGCATAAGTCTGACCGGGACAATGTCAAACAACACTTTATAGGGGATGAGATTAGCAGCATCTGGTGAGGAGAAGATGGAAATAGCAGTGTTCCACATGCTGGTGTAAAATGCCCTTTCTAATATCAAGCAAGTGCACAAACACACACACACACACACACACACACACACACACACACACACACACACACACACACACGCACACACACACCCCAGTTGACTGCAGTGAGATTAGAACCCCTACCAATCTATGTATACATACTAGAGATCTCTGCATTTTATGCAGGCACCATGGCATGTCTGAATTTTACAAGGCTGCAGGATAACTTATAGTAGATAACATCAGCAGTGGATACTGGAGAGAAGATGATGGGAGGCCAGCATGATACAGATAGCTAGACAAGTCCAACTGTAAAGACATTAAAGTTCTGCATGTTACCAGATTGTGCATTATGTAGTATTTGGTGCTTGTGTTGCAGGCGTAGTTTAAGAAACAGTTTTACAAACTGTATGCAATAGGTGTCCACATTACTACAATTATTGGAAAACCTGAATGTGTGTTGTCATTCTAAAGATGTGCATGGTATATAAGACAGCTTTTGTCATTTATTTATTTATGTAGTGTAGTTGATATATTTGTGAACAATAGCTGAGAGATCAAGGTTGCAGTGCATGGGAGGAGGTAACAGATGGCTATATTATAAATGTGTCTTTTTCTTAGACAGTGCCTTCATTTTGTTTGTGTTTCCACGTGTAGTTTCCAAATGTAGTTTCATGTCATGAACAATAAATGGACAGTAAACAGAAGTAATACATGCTATTGTCCACTTTGCATAGTGTACCACTGAGCAACAAGTTTGCACGATAGTTGACAAAGTGTTTGTGCATGCAAAATACACATTTCTAACACTTTCCCTGTTTGCGCAGTTAATCAGTGTGCAAATGCGGGCATCATTACTAAAATTCAACACAACTACTGCTTAGCTGACTCTGTGGCAGCAGGTGTAAAGGCACTGAAACATTTCTTTTCGAATCCAGGTGTATGTAATACTTTTAAATAAGTAGTGAGAAGACAGTGAAACTATTCTTTATACTACATTCAGTAAGTGTTACTGTGTGTGGATGTAGCACAGCATGTTTGAGAGGCATTGCACAGAGGTAACCACACCATAGAAGAGACATTCACCATTGCATGGCATTGGTGTGTGATGCCAAACTCCATGCAAACACAGAAGCCAAAAGTTAAAGCCTCCATTGTTTTTGGTATTTATGTGTGCTGTGTGTGATTCTATTTTTGACCAGATTATAGGTGTTAAAATTGGATAGATAGGAAAGTGGTAAAATGGGGGGCAAGCTGGGGGAAGAATAAAGGGAAAGCAATATAGGAATGTGCAGGAGGAAGGTAGGAAAGAACCATATCTATCCATTTCTTCAACACTGTAAAATGAAAATATGTACAGAATATTAGCTCTGAATTTGGACTGTCACTTCCATAAAGAGGGGTGGCAACAATGCAATCATGTTGTATAGCCAACTGGACCAAATCAAGTGTGTCAAGAAGACACGTGCAAAATGGAGAGCTTTTTTTGTGGGACAGATGCCCTGCTTTTTTTTTTTTTTACTTCAGTAAAAGTGGAATGGGTAAGGGACATAGGTATTTTTGGAAACAAACAGGACAAACAAGACAAGATACAGGAATGCTGTAGGACACAAAAGGTTGAGGGATACCATGACTGGGGTGAAGGATGGGGACAATGCAAACCCATGCCCATCAAACATGGAGACAATGAGAATCTAATCCTCACCTGCAGGACTATCATCACCATCCCCTTACACCTCTGGCTGTTGGAGTGCTTGACATCTCCTCCTCCTATGGACCATGAGGTAGAGCAGCCTTTCCATCCAGAGTAGGTGTACACCAGTGTTGCATTTCATGACTCTATGTACCAACCTTGGCATCTCCTGATAGGTGATGAAATCCCCACCTCCACCAGTACACCTGCAGGGTACCACAGCACCAGCTGCCAGGATAGTGCTAACTGAGGGCACAGGTAGTGCAGGGGCACCACAGGCAGCACTGCCAAGTTGGGCCCCAGATGTGCTGTGCATCTTTGCCGAAGTCGGTGGAGCGGGGGCAGGCTGAAACACTGCGGCTGGCCTATCTCCCTGTGCGGTGAAGCATTTAGTGATATGTTACAGATGGATGACATGAACATATTTTGACAACCCATAATAGAAAATAAAAAAAGAGATAAGTATTGGGGTGAGAGAAAACAAAGACATAAAAATTAGTACCATCATATATGACATACAATGCATTTTTGACAATAATGCAATTTTATCTGCTTTTACATATAAATATACTTCTTAACAACTACAAATTATAATTACGGATTGCTCAAAGTAATCCTTGCAATGTGCAGATATTGTACATATGCTTGGTCCAATTATACAGATTAAAGTTAACAGGAGAGTATTGTTGACACTTGTATAGAATTTAATTGCTGTAATATTATCAAAGAATTGCAGTATTTTTACACTTGTTATTTATGGTATTTGAACCCACAACTTCGTCTTATACTTGACTCCTACAGTTGTTTTGTGCCACAGACTGAAGCATCCACACTTGCTTTTACAGTTAGGGTATGCTGCATACTTTGCTACTACTATATAGAAAATAACATTTTTCTTTAAAATTTTATAGTTACACTAATACTTGTCTTATATTACATACATACCACTTGCTTCCATCAGTCTCTCTAGATGCTCAGCATGGGCCTGTCTATTCACATCTATTTCAGAATTAGTTGTGAAATCAAAAGAAAAAAAAAACAGAAGAGCATTATGCATGCCAGTTTTTAGCTTTCTAGGTATTATAAATTCTCTTTATTAGCATACTTATGCAACTATGGGATATTGCTAATTCAGAACTCATCCAACCACTGGTTGAGTGTATTCCCTCTTGAGACCTTTTAGGCATTTGATGTGGCGCTTACACTGTCCTCCAGTGCTTGGAATGCTAATCTCACTAGCTACAGCCTTGACCAGACTATTCCAAGCCTCAGAGTTGTACTGTGAGCTAGAATAGTTTCCCTGCAGAAGCTTTAGGCTGTGGCACTTTACCAGGAGTCTAATAAATATTCTTGACTTCTGAACACCCACCTCTGTGCTCCAAATTGGGCACCCTCCCCTCTAACACCAGGCATGATTAATCCCAAAGCAGTGCAATAGCAAATAATGATTTCCCACCAATTCCTGTTATTGAATTTACTGGTAGAGCACAAACCTGAGCAATGATGCCAAACATGTTTGCACAATGTTAAGAGGAGAGTAACAGTGCCAAACAGAGAGGAAATCAATTTTGAAGTTGAAGGTTAATTTGACACTTGGCATTAGTTTGAAGGGGTGTCTACTGCTGTAACTGGTAGGTGATTTAACTTTGCAGACATGCACTGGAGGCATAAATTTCATGACTTGACATATGTTTGTTTGGGTTTATACACTGCTAAAACTGATTATTACAGTGAGGGATTCAAACCTCTGCATAAGAGGCAAAACATTTTCTTCTCCAGCAGTGATTTTCCATCTTTGCCAAGAACTGCTTCTCAGACATAGTCATGAATCATTTATAAATACAGATGACAGACTGAGGTGTTAACCATGTATGTGTGTGACCTGACAAGGTCCTTGTTTATGCATTTGCATATGTGTCTTATTTAAGTGTGAAGGCCATCCAAGTCCAGACAGCAGAATTTTACTTACAGAAACATAGTAGACAGTAAACCCTCTGTCATACATCTGAACCTTCAAAACACTGTAAGGATGCCCTATCCCTCATACATATAATTCATATCAGCTCCATTATTTATAATTATGTATAAATTCTTATAAGTAATATTTAATATGATATGAAATGGAACAACAGTAAAAATGCCTGGAATTTCCTTTATTAGAACCCAGGACCATGTGTATGGCAATCCTACATTTACACCTGTTGCCACAGGATTATTGAAATAACAGTTGATATTTTCCTATAAACTCAACTGTCACAACAGTAACAATATGTTGCACTTCCTGTATTAGAACCCAGGACCATCTGCATTACAGCCCTAAACTTACACCTTAAATAACAGTTGAATATTTCTGTATTCATTATTAACATCTGTGTGTTAACCACACAGCATTGCATGGTGGAAATCAAAAGCTACAACAATGTATCCTTTTTAATATTTAGAATGTATATTCCCTGTCTGCAGGTGTTCTGTCTGTTTCTTGTGTGGGTCATTAGTCCAGGTTTGCACACTGTCACACAAATAAGATAAGCAAAACTAAGCATGGCATTTTTTTGTGTTTCTCCATTTACCCTGTTTGTGCTAAGCCATCCACTGCACATATACTGGGATAAAAAATAGAAAATTATGATAAAGGAAGAAAATAAATCTGTTAAATAAACAACACTACAAAAATATATATTGGTACACATGAAATATTTTTAAACAGGTCTGGATTTGAATCCTCACTCCAATTAACCTTCAAAACACAGTAAGGTTGTTTGATCACTTTGCCACAGAAACAGCTTTGCAGCAGAGAACGAAAATCATTGTGCCTACAAGCAACTACATCATCCACAGTATTAAAAAAAATATGACATTTGTACATGCATTCATTTCAGATGCAGTGCACTGAGTGATCACACAACCATCTATCACTATTGGTTGCATAAATGCAGCTCTGTCTTATCTCTCCATGTTTGTTGATCATGCTTGTCTTATCTAACCAGTAATCTGAGACATGCAGTCTGCAAGACATTCTATATCATTGTCATTAAAATTTATGAGGATATTAAATGGCAATAATATACAACAGTCAAGAAATGAAGGGGAGGTTGGATGTTACTGAACAGAAATTGTGAAATGTGTGCTTACTTACACTTAAAACCTTGATACAATTCCTTCTACACTTTGTAAGTCTAACCAGGCTGACACACCTGCTGGAGGTAAGGAAGTCTGAAATTATGTGTTTTCCTTCTCACTACCAATAATCTTTCACAGTTGCAATCCGTTAGCAAAAAATACTAAAAGAGGGCATACACTGTGTGTACATCTGATACACAGAGCCAAGTATTAGGAATTCAGCAATTCTAATGAGTTTACACCTCATTTGCATCACCACTGTGCTCACAGCCCTAAATCTACACTATAAAAGGGAACCATGTAGCTAGGGAACCTAAAGGTGAGGAGACTTGTTTATGTAGATAACACAGAAGAAAATATCACTTTGGGATTTATGCAAAGAACACTACTGATCTTGATACGGTATGCTTGCATTTTCAGTCATATAAAAAGTCATATAGATAGATAGATAGACAGATAGATAGATAGATAGATAGATAGATAGATAGATAGATAGATAGATAGAGCGATATCTAAATATAGATATATATATATATATGCATTAGCAAATGCTACTTTTATCTGTATCCACATCTTAGATGTTTACTGATGGCATAGGTATGTTTGCCAGGGCATTTTAAATTCACAGATGTATAGCCTTGTTTTAGGGTTGCCGCCTTTTCAAATGCCCAGAGTCGGACATTTGGGTACTAACATCCAATTTTGCAAGCCAAAACATACCCATGGCCAGTACAGAGGACAGAACTTCACTTTTTTGCTTAAGTAAATGTTTATTCTTGTAGCATTTTAGTTGCTTATCCTGTTTCTTATAAAATTTTGGGTGTTTCAGATACAGAATAACTATTTTATGCAACTATTGCATAAAATATAGGGAATAATTTTGTCCTAAAATCTCAGGACATTTCCCATTTTTACAATTTTTTAGCAGGACACAACTGCCCAAAGAGGGACTGCCCCTCGCAAAGTGGGACAGGTGGCAACCCTACCTTGTTTACTTTCATCACAAGTGCTAATATTACAACAGTTTTTCTCTTTGCACTCTTCTATTATTATTTCACTGAAATTTAAATGTCCTATATTGTCAATGACACAGGGGTGTTAGTCTTCTAAGAGGGCCCATAGACACATGTAGGGGAGTGCTGCTCACAAGTAGACTTGACTGACAGTTGCATAAAATTGAATGTTCTATGGTAAATGTGTAGTTAGTTTGTTAGCAAAATGTGTCATTTGCCTGTTGTTCTAGAGGTTGGGGAGCCATGTTCTATTTCTGTGTTTGGCATAAACAAAATTTGCTATTGTTACTCTCCTTGTTTTGGATCCAGCCTTGCTTTGTGGGTGACTGTAATTTCTTTCAACCACATAATTCCTTTTTTTTGATATTTGAATATCTTGACTGTTTTTTTGTTTTGTTTTTGTTTCTCCAGTGGGCAATATTGAACTACTACCATTTATGTGTTATACCTAAGCAGGACTTTTATTTATGTGATACTTATGTGTATTATTCTTCTTTTGTGCTTTATGTCACCTAGAACAATGGCACCCAGGTGTCCCAGTCCCAGCAACACCCCCCCCCACTTCAGTGACCCTGAGAATGAAGTAATTGTGGAAGCATTTAGGCAACATGGTGCCTTTCTGCCTGAGAGGGGACATGGGGATATGTCTGGCAGAATGCACATTTAGCAGCAGATAGTGGCTGATGTAAATGCAGTAGGTGGCCAGAGCAGGGCATATGGTCAAGTACATCACAGAGCATATGGTCAAGTGCATCATAGGGCCATTGACATGATTCATTGATTTCATCAGCCCAGAGGACAGCAGCTGTAGTGGCCCATGAACAGATGGCTATGGGGGGGCCTGCTACAGAGCCACCACTGACATCTGTCCACTCTCAGGGATCCAGAGAGCTCAATAACATGCCATTGATGTTGCTACTGTGTTTTAGGGAGGACAAATGTGTCCCAGGAGGAGCTTCCAGGCAGGCTTACCTACCTCAATTTTGAAATACTTCTTGTATAGTATAATATTGATAGCAATATTTAAGTTCTGTTTAACCATAGCCTTAAACTTAATGCCAAAAAATGTGTTGTCATCCCCTTTGGGAAAAACTCAGTTCTTACTAATTACCACATTGATGGGAACCCACTGAACACTGAAGGCATTATAAGAGATCTAGGGACACAGGTTGACAGCAACCTCTCTTTCAACCACCACATTGCCACTGTGGTCAGAAAGTCCTTCTGTGTGGCACATCTCATTACTAAGGGTTTTGCAACCAGGAAGAAAGAGGTCATCATCTCTCCCTACTCTTCTCTCATTAGGCCAGTCATTGAGTATAATGCCCCATTCTGGCATGTACTTCACTAGACACATGCAACAGCTGGAAAGGCCACAAAAGTACCTCACAAAGAGGATCCTATGGCTGAAACACATGTCCTACACAAACAGACTCAAACAACTCCAGCTATTCTCTGTCTCATATTGTATACTAACAGGTGATCTCTGTTTGACTTAAAAAGCCATGTCTGACCCAGCTCTGTTAGAAATGCTACATCTAAAGAAATCACAATCCCTCCACACCACACTCACCAGAGACCTCAATCTCATTACCACAATCAACAGAACATGCTGTAGGGACAAGTTCATAACCCAGAGACTGCCCATGCTCTGGAATAGACTTCCCATACATGTCAAGTAGAGCACCTCACCAGCCCTCTTCAAGAGAAATCTTGATGAAGTGATGGGAAATAGAAAGTTCACCTCAGGGATCACTCCAGTAGCTCTACTTGAGAGAGACACTGGAAACGAACATCAGGTGATACAATGCCAGGGCACTTCTATGGGCTAGGCTTGTAAAGGCTCCAGGGCCATTAGCCTAGTACACTCCTATAAACCCATGAACATATTTTGGGAGGGATAGCTGTAGGTTGATATAGTTAACAAAACATTCTGGTTGATTACACATGGGTTAGGGTGGATTGTCATCCAAGTTCTTGCTAAAGCTATCATTAATGGACATATAAAGGGCACATTTTTTAAATACCTGTGTTACTGTTAATTGTGAAGATGGTTTCCTTACCTTTTGCTTATCTTCTTCCAGGACCTTCCTCCATAGGGAGCCTACACTCATCTGCATATGGAAAGCCAAACATTTTTATGCCAGTACTGATATGCAGTTCAAAGAAATATTTATTTTATCCATATGTGTGACTGTGTGTATTGCTGTACTGTCTGTAATAGTGGCACAACTGTTAGTTTGTTAGCATATATTGGACTGCAGTAGTGTAGGTATTTATTTCTTTTCTGTGTTTGTTGCTTATTATCACAGGTGATCCTGACAGTGAAAGTGTAGGACTATTACCACCTGATTTCGGAGTATCAGCAGACTCTGATGATGATCATTACCAAACAGAGGCACAGTCAGGGTGTGCAGAGGGTGAATCAACCATCCCCTGTAATTCCATCATAGTATTTTGTGTACCCACTGGAAGAGAGTATTAAGGCTGTGAGCTGTTAATAGTTTGTTTCCTGTGGTACAGGTATGATTCCCCTAGCCTTATTTTACCTATTGTGTGAACCTGAGTGATGTACTTAACTTAAAAGTGCTGTTGGGAATTTGGCCAAGGCTTATTAATGGCCTTCTGGACTGCATGCCTTTTAACTATTTACAAACCTATGTATGTA
Organism: Protopterus annectens; assembly: GCF_019279795.1. NCBI lineage: Eukaryota > Metazoa > Chordata > Ceratodontiformes > Protopteridae > Protopterus > Protopterus annectens. Next base: position 798,546,498 of record NC_056748.1, read on the forward strand.
TGTATGTGTGTGTGTGTGCATTTGACTGAGAGAGGGAGAGAGAGAGAGAAATGGAGGGTACACAGGTGTCTACATGGGTTTAGGACTATTCACTGAAACACATCTGACTGTGCACAATTCACTGAAAGCTCAATTCAGTGAAAACGTAATTCACGGAAACAGATTTCACTGAAAGTTATATATGGCCTTTTCCCCACTGTAGTGCAACCCTGGAGTTAGTATATATAGTAAGGGGGGTGTGCAGGGCATAGTCCCCCATCTATTTTAAATATTTTGAACTATATACATGGATACTTGTAATTCCAATAAATTACTCTTTTATGAACATAATATATATCTCCAAACCCACACACATCCTTTCTATACATATATATATATATATATATATATATATATATATATATATATATGTGTGTGTGTGTGTGTGTATATATATATATATATATATATATATATATATATATATATATATATATATATATATATATATATATATATATATATATATATATACATATATATATATATATATATGTATATATATACACTAACTCCAGGGTCGCACTACAGTGGGGAAAAGGCCATATATAACTTTCAGTGAAATGTGTTTCAGTGAATTGTGTTTTCAGTGAATTGAGCTTTCAGTAATTTGTGCACAGTCATTTGACTTTCAATGAAATGTGCTTTCAGTGAATAGTCCTAGACCCATCTACATGTGTCTGTATGCATTTTGGAAGGTGCCTGTCCAAAACAGATGCACAGGCTGGTAGAGGAACATTATTGCATTCAGGTCTGAGAATGCAGTGTTCGATTCACAGACATTATAATATGTCATTAATGATATATTGCTTGCTCTGGCTTTATCATGATCCCAAATCACAGATTATTGCCCTACTGAAATTGGACAGTCATGCATTGCCCAGTTAGCACTGGAACAAATAGTGTTTGTGAATCCTAGAATATTTATTTCCTTCTGTTTCTGGTCTGCAATATTTTATTTCAAACTGTTCACATTTTATCCACATATATTTAGTTACATTTGCATATCTTCATATTATATGCCTTCACTAAGCCATTTATTCTTCCCTATTGCAAATATATTTCTTTATCATTCAAATATTTATAAAACAAATAGCTTATTCTTTTTATATTTCAATTTAAATTATTGTAAGACATCCTCATACTCAACATTTCTTAGAACCTTTAACACACTGTTTCTTATTCATCTTAGTTTCCATTTTACAGTCCTTCCTTATTTACTCCTTGATACACTTCCATTGCATACCTCACCACAAAATTCATTATTCCCTTTTTGGTTGTACTATACTTGATCTTAGCCAAAAGGCTGAGTTTATTTCTTATTTTCTTTATGTAAACATAAGTTGGTGTGATTGTTTGCATCAGTCCTAAGGGACACAGCACTGGGCTGACTTATTCATTCTAATTAGACAAGGGGGTGTAGAAAGAGTACTATAAATCAAAAGCTGAATTCTTCCCCTCACCATCAGTAAATCAATCAATAAAATGGACAACTCATAAAGTAGACATAGTGCCAGAAAACCTATTAATGAATAGTAAATCCAATAAAAATTATGCTTAACAATTCTTTTATTTATATTTTTGTATTTCAAGGAAAAAATAAGTTGTATCCAACTTGTAATGCTTAAAGCTTACCAAACATCAGTTCAGAATAAATTGAGAAGACAAATTCTATCTAAGAATAGTACCTACCCCCTACCTCAAAATAGGTACCCCCTTTCTGTGTATCCCTCTCTAATGTTAAATTGGGATTAAAAGTAAGGCACAAATGCCCACAGTCATACTTAAAGCTGTGACGCTCATATTTATATTAAACATGTCACTTCACCACTTACGTCCCAAAAGACAGCCACCTTTGTGTGCCATTCTGATGTCAGAGACATAAAGGAAAAAACAAAGAGTACATAGCATATTTACTGTCATATATAAACACGCTTATTTTCTCTCCTCCAAAAGATAGACACCTTTGTATGCATCTGCCATTTGACTGTGAGGAAAATGAAAAACAAAATAATAATTACAATAATGTTTCCAGATTCTTACTTCTATCATTAGTACAGAATGCATTCATACTGATGAACAACTGGAACACCAAATGGCATTATGTTGACTACAAAAGGTCAAAACACACATTGATGAAAACATTGGCTCATGCTCTATGTAAGAAGCAAGTCACTCCTGCATTCCCCACACCCCCTGCTTATTATATATACCAGCATTCAGACTGCACTACAGTGGGGAAAGGGGAAACACCAATCCCTGCAGTACCACTGTCTTGGCATTTTACATTTTTGCCTTTTGTGGTTAACATAATGTCATTTGGCATTCCAGTCATTCTGTGTTATTAAAGTAACCCTAGATGGTACAGTGCTTTTATGAAAACTACAGTGACCATCCATTGATACATACCTGTGAGGTTTGTGAGGAAAATTAAAGAAATAATGACTATACTCTCCCCACCCTAAAACAAGATATAGTGACATCTGAGGTTTGGGAGGAATGATAAATAAATAATGGAATATTTCCCAACCCCCCCCCCCCACACACACACACACACACAAATACAATGTAGAACAAACTCCTATGTACACCTATCCACCCATGAGCAGGGATGGTTTTAGATTAGGTAGAATATAGGACAAAGGCAAATAATAAGCACATGTCAAAATCCACCTATACAGCTTTGGTGTCAGAGGGCCATTTAAGTGGTCCATCTTACTTGTAACAAATGCACACTAGTCATGCAAAGTCCAGCAGTGAGTCTTGAAATTGAGCAAATAAAGAGAGTGTCAGTTACTCTGACCCAGCCAAACCCAAACTGCACCCAGCAGTTATAGCCATGATGTCTGATGGCTAAGTGATGTTATTTCACCTCCACAGCATACCTCTCAACCCACAGCTATTAAACATTGGAATAAAGGTCCTTGAGATGTAAGTACATCCTGCTAAAAATCTGGATATCTAATTAGCATAAAATGTGTATATCAAATAGCACATAATTGTTGCAGCTTACAGTAGTAATGTAGGATAATACTATTGCACACATTCAAAAAACAGAGGTTGACAAAACTGATGGAAAAATATCAGCACATTATCAAAGAGACAGTATAAAGATATGTAGACTTAAAATACATTGCAAATTTTTTTCCAAAAAAGTCATTTGTTTTTGCTTCAGAAAAAGGACATATAAGAGTTGTGTCTTCTTTCATTAAATTATTGTTGCCACTAGTATGTTGGTCATGTAGTCTAGTTTTATGTGTATTTCACATCTTAAAAAAAACATGTGATGGTGGGATTCAGTAAATTATGTGAAGGTGTAAATCATGCCTGAAAAAGAAATGTTCCTTCAAAATGGAAATAGTTGAGATAATTTGTCCCACAGTCCACACAAACATATTTTTACAGGTTGAAAACTATTCCAATCAAATTTCTCCAGACAAATCACAAAGCCAGAAAATATTGTCAAAAGTATCTTGTTGATCACTGTCAGCATTATTGAAAAATATTGCTCTAAACTAAATAAATAGGAAAATAGTCTCCTATTTAACACAGCAGCATAAGTGGCTGTCCAGTTCGCTTATGCATAAGGCCAGCCCTGTACTAGGACATGTATTTAGTAAAGTGACTAGATCATCTGGCATCCTGTTCAGTTCCCTGAACTGGAAAAAAAAAGGATCTGTGTAAAAATGTCGCAAGCCGCTGGCCAAAAATGTAACAAGCAACTTGCTAATGTTATATTCTTAAACATTCCAACACACGAAGCATTTCAGCACTTTTGACATGACCACAAATGGAAAATTAATTTAAAAGAGGGTCTATTTGAAAATGTACCAAACCACTTGCCAGCAATATAACAAGCAGATTGTTACAACTATAAGGTTATACATTACAATACACCATAAATCTCAACCCCTTAGCACAAGAAATCTGGACAAAGCTTAAATAATGGGAGGACAAAGGCAAAAAATTGGGATTGATTACAATCATTGCCCTTATAAACTGAAAAAGTTGCTAAAATAACAGGATTGGTGTTAGCATGCATATTTTAGAGGATATGAGGTCTGAAATGTAAATGTTTGTCATAAATTAGTGACTTCAGTTCTCAATGATTTGCCAGAAAAAAACAGATTTTATGAGGATACACCAAAATTACCTGGCATAACCCTGGGCATTCTGTGAAAATCTGGACAGTACATACATATGCAATGTACTGCTTCTGTCATGACACTGAAAGAAAAAAAATCTGTTTGAAACTGTAGCAAGACACTTCCAAGAAATGTAACACAGGGCTTGCTACAGTAGCATTTCCCAGCTGTAAGTGCTTTAACACTAATGTCCAGGACCCCATGTGCATAAAAAAAGAGAGTAATACTGCAAGCCGAGTGTTACATTTCTTGCAGGTGGCTTGCTACAGTAACATTCCCCTTCCTGCAGTAATCAGTTCAGAGCTAATGTCCAGGACCTCAGGTGCAAAGAAGAAGAAAACACGTGAAACCGTAGTGAGATGAATGTTACATTTCTTGCAGGTCGTTTGCTACAGTAACATTCCCCTACTGTAAGGGCTTCATTGCTATGCTACTGTCCAGGAACCTAGACCCAGATGATAAAAAAGCACTCTGCTTGACACAGTAACATTCCCCTACTGTAAGTGCTTCAGCACTAATGTCAGGAGCTGAGACCCAAATGCAAAACTAACAATAAAAGAATAGAAGATCCCTTTCAAACTATAGCAAGACCAGTGTTACGTTTCATGCAGGTGGCTTGCTACAGTACATTCCCTTACTGTAAGGGCTTCATTGCTACTGTTTAGAAACCCAGACCCAGATGCAAAAGGTTAAAAAAAAAATAAAAAAACAAAACAAACAACAACAAAAAAAATCCCTTTCAAATGGTGGCAAGCCCCCACCAAGAAACGTAACACTCAGCTTGCCACAGTAACATTCCCCTACTATAAGGGCTTCTAGGCTAATGAAATAAAAATAAACAAAAGTCCCAACACAAACATGGTTTCACCGATTTAATAACACAAAACACAAAGATCCCAATGACTGATCGCTTTCACCATAAGAATGGCTTCATCAGAGTAACGTTGGTTAGTACAAAGAACATTTAAATACCCCATCCCCTAACTGCTGACCAATCCACATTGAATGACATCATCGCAAAAATTTAAAAAAAAACAGTTGATTATACATGAAATATAAAAACATAACTGAACCAAGATACAAGATGAAAATGCACTTGTACAATATGCTTAAAGCTATAAAATGTTGTGATGCTGATTTACGTTGTTAAATATATAAAAAAAAAGAAATTTTATTTAATCACATTTGCTTTAGCCTTAAGTGTAGGAAGAATAGCAATACTGTCATTGAGGCCAGGTGGATGCATAGCATTTAGCCTAAGTTGCCACATGGTCTCCAAATTTTCCACCTTTAGTTTCAAGTCGACTGGGAGTGTCCGACTGGACATAGGTCCATTTTCAGCGGAGGCCTGGGGAGAAAAGCTCCACAGTTAAAATATACAGACAGTAGTTACATTGGATTTACATAGCGATTAACAATTTGATTAACATAGCAATTAATTACAAACATAGTTACAGATAGAAGAACATAGTACATCAGTAGACAACTAGAATCTTTATCTGCGAAGTACATAACAGATATTAACAATTGTTACAATAAGAAGTTCCTGCTGTATAATAAGTAGTAGGCTTATGAGCATCCGAGCTTGCTATAATCAGGGTAGTTAGTGGGGTTGAAAGAAAGGTAGTGGTTGGATGGGGTAGGTGATATTTGAGTGAGAGTTGTAAGGGCATAGCCAGCATGTTTTTAGGTGCACTTTTAGTAAAGTTTTGAAGTGGGTGCATGATGGTATGGAGGTAATTGTGGGTGGTAGGGAGTTCCATAATTTGGCTATGGCACAAGAGGATAGTGCTTCACCAGCAGAGTTATTGGCTTTAGTGATCTGCAAGTGATTTTTGTTGCTGGATCTTAGTGGTCTGGTGGTGCGATAGGGTTGGAGTAGATTCTGGAGGAATGGGACATTTAGTGGATGGTTTATTAGTTTGTGGGCAAGTGAGAGTTGATACCATTGAAGGAGGTGAGGGAATTCAAGCCAGCCCAGTTCAGCAAGTGAGAGACAGTGGTGACTACGGAAGGATGCCCCTGTGGCGAATTTAACGATTTTGTTGTAGCAGGTCTCTAGCTTGTTTAGATTGCATTGCCTTAGGTTGTTATATATTGGAGAGGCATAAATAAGGGTGGAGATAAGGTGGGAATTTGCTACTGAAATCTTTGCTGCTTTGGGGAGAAGTTGCTTATTTCTGTATAACGCTCCTAGTTTTTTGTGGACTTTTTTATGGTCATGGATATGTGAATGTCAAATTTTAGTTTATTGTCTAATTCCACGCCTAGCAATTTGGTGTGTTTTGTTGGGTGTATAGTGGTGTTGTCTTTTGCTGTGATGTTAAAGTGAGAGTTGTTTTGAGTATGTTTGGTGGGTTGGAAGATGAGTAGTTTAGTATTGTTTGGGTTGAGTATTAATTGGGCATCGGATAACCAAGTTTCAACAGAGGAAAAGGCTTCCTGTGTGACATTTTGCAGTTTGGGTAGGGACTTGGCTGAGCAGATGATGGTTGAGTCATCTGCGTATTGTATGAGTGTGCCATGTTTGGTTGCAAAGGCTAGATTATTGGCGAAAATAGAGAAGAGTTGGGGTCCAAGGATAGATCCTTGAGGAACCCCTATAGAGACATGTAGTTGGGGAGATATGTCATTCTGCCATACAATGGATTGTTGATGGTCAGGCAGGTAACTCTGAAACCAGTTGGCGACTGATTGAGAGAAGGATAGTTCATTGAGGACAGAGATGAGTTGTTTGTGTGGGACCATGTCAAATGCTTTAGATAGGTCTAGGAAAGTAGCAAAGGAGAGATAGCCATTGTTTTTATGCTGAAGGATAGTGTTAGTAAAAGAGAGTAAGGCAGTGGTGGTGCTATGGTTTGGTTGGAAATCATGCTGAGTATTGGAAAGGAGGTTGTTAGTAAGGAGGTAGTCTGAGACCTGAGAGTGAATGCATCTCTCTAGTATTTTGGAGAGTGGAGAGAGAATAGCTATGGGGTGGTAATTGGTTAGTTCTGTGGCGGGGCCACCTTTGTGGAGGGGAATTATATGTGATACTTTCCATATTGTGGGAACGTAACTTTCTGACAGAGATCGGTTAATCAAGATGTATACTGGGTAGGCCAGAGCATCAGCTGTGATTTGTAAGTATTCACTTGGGAGGTTGTCTGCTGCTAATTTGGTGGGCTTAAGTTTAGTTAAGAGGTTTTTATGTTGGAGGTAAGTACAGGAGAAAAAGAGAAGGCAGTGGGGAGATTACTAGTTGAAGGTGTGTGTTGGAGGGGCGGGGGTTGTGCTGTTTAGCTAATGATAGTATGGTTTGTGTGAAGTGTGTGTTGAATGAGGTAGCAATATTTTCGCAGGTGTGAGGGATGTTAGGAGGAGGGGTACTTACTTTAACTGGGTAGAGGATGGAGTTTATGGAGGACCAAAATTGTATGGGGCTGTGTTGGGAGGAGTCTAGGGCAGACTGGTAGTATTGGAATTTGTCCTGTTTTATTAGCTTTTTGACTCTATTGGGTAGTTCTAGGAATTTCTGTCTAGTTGAGGGGGTTTTGGTTTTGCACCAGTGCTCCCAGGCTTTATCCCTGTTTTTCATTTCTGACTTAGTGGTTTTCTGTAACCATGGGGAGGGTTGTGCTTTGGTTCTGGAAAGTCTTATGGGGCCATGGTAATTAAGGATGCTCAGGAAGGTAGTATTAAAAAATTCAACTACGTCATCAAGACTGAGGTACTTTAGAGGATGCCAGTTACATTCTTTGAGGGGTGAGATGAATGTGAGTGGGTTAAAGTTTAGTTTTTTACGTATTTGATGGTAAATGACAGGTTTAGCTTGATATAGGTATTTTTTGAGCAGGAATGTTGGGGAGTGATCACTGAGGCTATCTGATAAGCAGCCTGTTATATATGACTGGGGGCTCTTACTGACTAGTATCCAGTCCAGGGTAGTGTGCTTGCTGGAGTTTTTATTTATCCTGGCTGGCGACTGGACTAGTTGGGTGAAGCCAAGAAAGTTTACATGATGGGTTGGATGGTTGCCAGAACAGGACTACCAGTCAATATTGAAAAAAACCTAAAATTATAGTTTCTTGGGGGAGATGCTGGGTAGACCAGCTAAGGAGGTTTTCTAGTGGAGGGATGTTTTGGCCAGGTGGAGATTAGCATCCAATTATGTCAATGGTTTTGTTGTGGTTTATTTTAAAGTTGGTATATATTATTTCTTCAGTGTCTATTTGTGGAGCTGATGATTTTAAGATCTGGATGTTTAGATGCTGTTTAAATATTGTAGCTACACCACCTCCTTTCTTGTTCAGCCGGTCTACTCTTAGTATGCCGTAACCGGTAGGGAGGATTTGCTCACTGGTAATGTGAGGTTTTAGCCAGGATTCTGTCAGGATGACTATATCTGGGGAGTACAATTTTATGGTGGCATGGAGTTCATGGACTTTGTTAGATATACATCTAATATTTAGGCTTAGTAGAAGGAAGTCACTTGGTTTTCTATTGGCTGTGATATGGGAGAAGTTGTGGTTTCTAGTCTAATTATGAGGATTGGGGTTGGCGATGGTAGGGCCAGGGTTGGGGTGGATGTCTCCACTTAGGGCTAATTTTGATATGCATGAGGTTATTAGTTTTCTCAGTTTTTGAATTTCTTTGTTTATTTGGGAAACTTTATGATTCTGCTCTGTGGGCAATAGGTATGGTGGGATGGTACCTATGTTAAGTTGTAGGGATTCTTTATGTTTGAGTAATATAGTTGGTAGAATATGCGGGGGATACATAGGGATTGTTCTTGAGTTGGTGGGAGGGGAGCTGAGTGAAGGTGAGACATGAGTGTTGGTCTTAGTAGTAGTACAGTGGTAGCGGTTGAGTGGGGGAATAATGGTGTTTTGCTAGGATGTAAGATATGCAAGGACAGTGCATGCAGTGAGCATAGGTAAGGTATGCTTGTACATGTTAGCTGAGGAGGAGTGATAGTAGTGGGAAGAAGGAGGAGGTAGTGTTGGGTTTATCGCCATGGTTGGCTATTGGAAAGATGGGAGGGGTTTGTGAGTGTAAGAAAGGTAGGACCACTGGGGGTGGGAGGTAATAGGGGGCAGGGTGGGGAGCAAAGTGGGCAGAGACCCTGTTAGCTGCTCTTATAAGGGGGCTGGAAACAATCAGGTAACAGAGTAAACTGATAAATGAATATATGATAGTAAATGTGAAGACTCAGGCAGATACCCTGTATTTCCACAAACTATCAGTTAGCTGTGTCCCAGTTCAGGCAGTTTTAATAAGTTCTATGGCAGAGCCGAGCATGAGGTTCTCAAAGAGTGGTTGTAGTTTTAAAAATGGTTCCTGCTACAGGTAACACTTATTAACTTTGGGATTGGCTTAAGGTAATAAACAGAGAAGGGGGAGAGGGAGAACAAGGGTGTGAGCAGGCAGTTCTTTTGTACTGCTGCAAATGAGCCAAAGCAAAGACAAGTTTGTGTTTAAGAAACAATCAGAATTGACCAAGGACTGCTCTGAAACTGTAAGCCATTTTGTAACCATTTCTCAGGTGGAAAAACAGGATAACCTTGTATCAGTAGGCTACTGTGGTCTCAGTTTCAATTAACAAACACACAGTATTTATCAGTTATGGATAGTATTTGCTAACAGAAGGGAATAAGAGAGAAAATTGAAGATGAGTGTATGTGTGGGTGGTGGGCTGCTTACAAGCCAAAGCAGAGTGCCCTCCAAGGGGAAAATTAATATTGGCTCAAACAGGTAGACAGATACTCAAAGTTAACTTTAGCTATTTGCAGACAGTTCAGACCAGGACTTCACTTTTCTTATAAGAATGATAAAGGTGGTACCGGAGTTGAATACTTAACAGTGGTGTTATGTCGAGAAAAGAAGAGTACAGAAAAGAGTAAGTACTTTTGAGATGAAAAAGTATATTATAAAGATTACAAAAAACAAACTGAGCTTATAGCTACTGCATACAGGAAAATATGTCTTGAACCAACTGCTAGTATATGCAGATACAGAGCCAATTGGAAAAACATCAGTTAGAAGGTACCTCCGCTGACAGTTATGCAGTCACAGATAAAAATATAGTGAGCAGCACTCTGTCCTGGGTCTCTAATCTGATTCTATCCACCAGTAACAGCACAATTATGTAGAAATAATTAGACACCAGTATGAGCTGTCTACACTCAACACATATACATGAATAACATTAGTGAACAAGGTGCAGCTATGCAAATAGACCATACTAGTATACTAAAAGCAACTTGTTGCAGACCAACAAAATGCTAGCATAACATAGTAACTTCCAGTAACAAAGCATAAATCATATTAGATGTCTAACACAATTCAACATAAATAAGCATATTCAAATATAAAACACTTACTGGAGAGACGCTGAGCTGCTTGTGGGGCCTGTAGCAGAGTGGGTTGTAGTTTTAAAAATGGTGCCTGCCACAGGTAATATTTATTAACTTTGGAATTGGCTTAAGGTAATAAACAGGGAAGGGGAGGGGGAGAACAAGAGTGTGAGCAGACAGTTATTTTGTACTGCTGCTAATGAGCCAAAGCAAAGACAAGTTTGTGTTTAAGAAACAATCAGAAATGACCAAGGACTGCTCTAAAACTGTAAGTCACTTCTTAAGCATTTCTCAGGTGGAAAAACAGGATACCCTTGTATCAGTAGGCTACTGTGGTCTCAGCTTCATTTAACAAACACACAGTATTTATCAATTATGGATACTATTTGCTAACAGAAGGGAATAAGAGAGAAAATGGAAGATGAGTGTATGTGTGGGGGGCTGCTTAAGCCAAAGCAGAGTGCTCTCCAGGGGAAAATGTATATTGGCTCAAACAAGTAGACACATACTCAAAGTTAACTTTAGCTGTTTGCAGACAGTTCAGACCTGGACTGTGCTTTTCTTATAAGAATGATAAAGGTGGTACTGCTGTGGAATACTTAAGAGTGGTGTTAGGTCTAGAAAAGAAGAGTACAGAGAGGAGTAAGCACTTTTGAGATGATAAAGCTATATTATAAAAATTACAAAAAACAAACTGAGCAAATTACTGCATACAGGAAAATATGTCTTGAACCTACTACTACTATATGCTGATAATGAGCCAATTGGAAAAACATCAGTTAGAAGGGACCTCAGCTGACAGTTATGCAGTCACAGATAAAAATATAGCAAGCAGCACTCTGTCCTGGGTCTCTAATGTGATTATATCCACCAGTAACAGCACAGTTATATAGAAATACTTAGGCTAGTGAAAACCACCGCTAATTCAAAAGCCAAGAACTCGACGGAGGTTCTACCTAACCTTACAACTCATTTGTTGACACAAGAACGAGAAGGGAATATGAAGAATTTAGTAAGTGGCTGTATGAGCCCCTCAGGTGCACTTGGTGTAGCACAACAACAGAACAACATCTCGGATGGCCAAAAAGGAAGGTATGTGAATTTTAATTTAAATGAATGGCTTAATAGGTCGTTCCGTTTTGGATTTGAAAACGACCGAGCTAGTAATGTAGTTATTGAACACGAGAATGTGAGTCTGCCTACTAAATTACATGTATTCAATCAAAAACTACTTAAAAGTAGAAAATTACAACTCGAGGTGGCATATTTCAATGAATCTAGGTAAGCACACATAGTCCCTAAAGGCCTCCAATCCTGGCAATACCCAACAGGGCTAGAGGAGGGTTCTAAATTCCACCAGGATTTGATAGCCCTGTTTGATAGACATGGGAATGACTTGTTAAACCTAATTAGTGTACGTTATCAAGAGACTATTAATGAGTTGAATAAGGAATTATCCATTTTAGATGAAGAGATAAAAACTGATGTTTGTTTCCCAAGGTATAGATTTGAATATGAAAGGTCATATACTAGTATTGACCACTATATAACAAAGATTACTTCAACTAAAGTCAAAAAATTACAAAGAGACGTTAAGGCTTACAAGGATGGTGTAGCATATCCAAAACCCCCTAAGTCTCAGGGTAATTTTCTGAAAATTAACCCTAATCTACTGAAACATCCAGTGAGGTCCTGTGGAGAGGGCAATATAACATCAGTTATGGAGCAGAACAAGGGGGCCAATCAAGAGAGACTGAGTCTAGAAGAAGTGGATGGAGCAGGGGAGCAGGGAGATAATATTGATAATCCAAGTCAATTTGATTCAGGGTTGGTCGGGGTAAATTTTCAAACACAAGCCTCGTCTCCTCAACAAACGTCGAGCAGAATGACAAGAAACAAATACAAATCGAGGAAGAACTGATGGAAGATGTTAGAATTCCTAATACCCAATCAAATAAACCATTTGAAGTGATATATAACACAGGGAAGGACTTCAAAATATATAATTATTCAAATTTTGTTTTCTCCCAACCCCTTGTTGACATTTTAGCCAAGGGCTTAACTTTTATACCCTCTAGATGTGCTAGTGTTGATAAGTCAATTTTAGACCTCAAACTCTTTGTGAGAAAGTTGAACTTGGCCCTTTTATTGAGAGAGACGGTCCAACCAAGGCCTATGTATCACATTCCAAGTACATGTAATCCACCTTTGGCCCCTTGCTTGGGAGTGTTTGAACACATGTGTGATGTGGACATTAGGAATTTGCTGAAGTGTAAACGACAGACCCACTTCAACATTTCCAAGATTGAATTGGACTCATTGGAAGCTCTCAGTTCTTCTTCTATCATAATAATGAAACCTGACAAAGGAGGTGGATTAGTAGCTATGGAGCAGGATAAATATATAGATAGACTTTTAGCGATACTTTCTACAGAGACCTATAGAGAAGTATCTAAGAATTAATTGAATATTAGTATGAATCATGTGCGGTCATACTTTGAAGACATGTTCATCAGTGGGTCTCTGGATATGGACATTTACAATTTTATTTCAGTACCCTCACCTCGCATTCCAGCATTATTTGGGAATCCTAAGATTCATAAAAGTATTAGTGATAGTGATCCACCAATTAGTGAACGCGAGGGGTAGTATTACCTATGCAGCTGTGAAGGTAGTAGACACCATCCTCAAACAATATGTATCGCAGGTACCACACATAGCCAGAGATTCTTGGTCCTTTTTGGAAAAAGTTGGACTAGCTACCTTTGAAGGAAATGCCTATTTTCTGACGATTGATGTCATTGATTTATATTCTTCAATTCCCCATGAGGTAGCACTTGAATGGATTCAATTGGAGATGATTTATTACCAAGCTCCATCCAAAGAGATATCTATGGTGAGCAAATTATTGAATATTATTTTGACATGTAACTATTTTACATTCAATAACAGATGGTTCCATCAGTTGATTGGTGTTCCTATGGGGTCTCCATGTGGCGCCAGTGTAGCTAATTTGGTCATGACTCATTGGGAAAGAACGTTTGCGTTTCCCAATAATATTATTCAAGAGAAAGTCGTTCTGTACATAAGATTCTTGGACAACATTTTTATCTTGTTTAATGGCTTACTGGACGAAGCCCAAGACCTAGTGATTGGCTTCAATAATTCGTCTGACTTTTTGAAATTTACTTGTACAATACACATGGAGAAGATATCCTACTTGGATGTGGAACTTTATAAAGACAGAAGTCTAGGTCAAGTTTGGAGCCAGAATCCATCGGAAATAAACTTTCTCTAATTCTTATCTACATTATGATAGTGACCATCTGTTTCACCAGAAAAAGGCTATAGTCAAAGGACAACTTGTAAGATCAGCTAGGATGGTGTCAAAGGATAGTGAATTTTTGGAAGAGTGTGATTTCATCTCCAATTTATTTCTGGATCGAGGTTATCCAGAAACCTTGATTGATGAGTTGTGTCTTGAAGTTAAGACCAAGAGAGCCAATGGCTATTTTTCTTCTATCTTGAATCATGTTGTTTCTGAATTGAGTCATTCACCATCATCTGTATGCCGATTTTCAGGGAAACATGTCCAGGTCCAATTTTATTTTAACTTTTAATACAGATGCCAATGACATAGTTACTATAATTAAGAGGTACTGGCAATTGCTATCCCCTGAGTTACTTGGAGGTCCAATTTTTGAAAAAGCCCCATTGATAACATACAGAAGGGGCCCTAACATCAAAAATATTCTGGAATCTACACAAAATTTAGTAACACCAAGATCAGGGATGTATAATATGTGCAAGTATTGCAGATTTGTCCAGGCAGGTGCAGCCTTTACAGTTATGAACAGGAAATTCCTCATCAGGGGACGTTTCACTTGTTCTAGTACCCAAGTGGTATACCTTGCTCAATGTTCATCATGCCCTAGTTTTTACATTGGCAAGACCGAGAGGAAACTCCAGGAAAGAATGTACGAGCATTTGTATGCCATAAGAAGAATGAAAACGGACAATGCTTTGGCTATGCACATCCAGAATAACCCAAACCATGAGTGTGCATTTATGGTTATAGATCAACTGTATAATACCAATTCTTATGGACCTGAGACATATAGATTAGAATGTAAAGAGCTTCTTTGGCAATTAAGATTGGAGGCATATCGCCCCCCTGGTGTCAACAGCTCGTTATCCATTAGTTGTTTTTTAAAACATAAAAGTTTGAAGAGGTGACGAGCTGTCACCTCCATTATTAGTATTTATGCTGTAGGCTGAACACCGTTATTTTTATTTTTATTTTTATGTTATTTTATATATTTTATACATTTATCTATTTTATACAGTTTAATAATCTAAATATTGGGCTTTTTTTCTTTCAGTTTCAAAGCCTGCTATTATTACAGTTTTGGGGTATGATTTTTTTTATTATGTCAATGGAGAATTGTAGATGCACCTTAGTTAGCTACGTTCTGTACGTTTAAGGAGCTAAAGGGAAAGCAAGGGGCATGGTTAAGTGTTTCAATGCTGGTATTTAAACTCATTTGTAATGGTGTGAAGGTTTTGATTGTCTGAAGAAGTTAGTGCAAGGTACTAACGAAAAGCTTTTATAGTGGCTTAATAAAATTTGTTGTTTTTCTTGTTTTTTACGTTTTGGACTGGCCTGAGTCGAGTTCTTGGCTTTTGAATCAGCGGTGGTTTTCGCTAGTTTGTTTTTCTGTTCTTGAAAGTTTATTTCTTTAGAAATAATTAGGCACCAGTATGAGCTGTCTACACACAACACATATACATGAATAACATTAGTGAACA
The DNA here is from genome assembly GCF_019279795.1 of Protopterus annectens. NCBI lineage: Eukaryota > Metazoa > Chordata > Ceratodontiformes > Protopteridae > Protopterus > Protopterus annectens. The sequence goes on from NC_056748.1 coordinate 798,561,826, forward strand.
AGGTACAGCTATGCAAATAGACCATGCTATTATACTAAAAACAACTTGGTGCAAAAAAAAAAATGCTAGCACGCCATAGTAATTTCGAGTAATAAAGAATAAATCATATTAAATGTCTAACACAATTCAACATAAATAAGCATATACAGTTATAAAACACTTACTGGAAAGACACTGAGCTCCTCATGGGGCCTGTAGCAAAGTGGATTGTAGTTTTCAAAATGGTGCCTACCACAGGTAATATTTATTAACTTTGGGATTGGCTTAAGGTAATAAACAGGGAAGGGGAAGGGGGAGAACAAGGGTGTGAGCAGGGAGTTCTTTTGTACTGCTGCTAATGAGCCAAAGCAAAAACAAGTTTGTGTTTAAGAAACAATCAAAATTGACAAGGACTGCTCTGAAACTGTAAGTCATTTCTTAACCATTTATCAGGTGGAAAAACAGGATAACTTTGTATAAGTAGGCTACTGTGGTCTCAGTTTAAATTAACAAACACACAGTATTTATCAGTTATGGATACTATTTGCTAACAGAAGGGAATAAGAGAGAAAATGGAAGATGAGAGTGTGTATGTGGGGTGGGGGCTGCATACAAGCCAACGCAGAGTGCTCTCCAGGGGAAAAGAATATTGGCTCTAACAGGTAGACACATACTCAAAGTTAACTTTAGCTGTTTGCAGACAGTTCAGACCCGGACTGCACTTTTCTTATAAGAATGATAAAGGTGGTACCGCAGTCGAATACTTAAGAGTGGTGTTAGGCCTAGAAAAGAAGAGTACAGAGAGGAGTAATCACTTTTGAGATGCTAAAGATATATTATAAAGAATACAAAAAACAAACTGAGCAAATAGCTACTGCATACAGGAAAATATGCCTTGAACCAGCTACTAGTATGTGCACATACTGAGCCAATTGGAAAAACATCAGTTAGGAGGGACCTCAGCTGACAGTTATGCAGTCACAGATAGAAATATAGCGAGCAGCACTCTGTCCTGGGTCTCTAATGTGAATCTATCCACCAGTAACAGCACAATTATATAGAAATAATTAGACACCAGTATGAGCTATCTACACACAACACATATACATTAATAACATTAGTGAACAAGGTGTAGCTATGCAAATAGACCATACTATTATACTAAAAACAACTTGGTGCAGACAAGCAAAATGCTAGCATGCCATAGTAACTTCCAGGAATAAAGCATAAATCATATTAGATGTCTAAAACAATTCAACATAAATAAGCATATACAGTTGTAAAACACTTACTGGAGAGACACTGAGCACCTCACATGGCCTGTAGCAGAGTGGATTGTAGTTTTAAAAATTGTGCCTGCCACAGGTAATATTTATTAACTTTGGGACTGGCTTAAGGTAATAAACAGGGAATGGGAGGAGAGAACAAGGGTGTGAGCAGGCTATTCTTTTGTACTGCTGCTAATAAGCCAAAGCAAAGACAAGTTTGTGTTTACGAAACAATCAGAATTGACCAAGGACTGCTCTGAAACTGTAAGTCATTTCTTAACCATTTCTCAGGTAGAAAAACAGGATAACCTTGTATCAGTAGGCTACTGTGGTCTCATTTTCAATTAACAAACACACAGTATTTATCAGTTCTGGACACTATTTGCTAACAGAAGGGAATAAGAGAGAAAATGGAAGATGAGTGTGTGTGTGTGTGGAGGGGGCTCTGCTTACAAGCCAAATCAGAGTGCTCTCCAGGGAAAAATGAATATTGGCTCAAACAGGTAGACACATACTCAAAGTTAATTTTAGCTGTTTCCTGACAGTTCAGACCCAGACTGCACTTTTCTTTTTAGAATAATAAAAGTGGTACCGCAGTTGAGTACTATAGCAATAACCCACGCCTGGGTGTGGGTAATGCTAAATTTACCCACGGTTGGCATGGTTTGGTCCCGAGGGCGAAGCCCGTGGGACCAAACAAAGCCAACCGTGGGTAAATTTAGCATTACCCACACCCAGAAGTGGGTTATTGCTATTGTACCATGACATTATTTAAGAAAAGAAACTATTACTTTTCTTAAATAATGGCATAGTATAATGCCTGTTTACTGCCCTTCCACAGATGTCTGGCATCCACGGCAGTTCTGATGTACTGCGCGCCTGCGCAGTACATCAGAGCTGTGGGCAAAAGCAACGGAGAAAGCAAGATCTCCGTTGCTTTTTCAGTGTCTCGCTATGTTAAATGATTGTAACATAGCGAGACAGATTTAAAAAAAGCAGCGGAGATGTCCATTGCTTATTTTAAAACTGTCTCGCTATGTTAAACTCATTTAACATAGCTTAAATAAAAAGCAACGGAGATCTTGCTTCTCATTGCTTTTAAACACTGTCTCGCTATGTTAAATGGGTTTAACATAGCAAGACAGCTTTAAAATAAGCAACGGAGATCTCCGTTGCTTATTTTAAAGCTCTCGCCATGTTAAACCCATTTAACATAGCGACAGTGTTTTAAAAGAGTTATACTAATGGAAAAAAGTCCGGGCAACCGGACCTTTTTCCATTAGTATAACTCAATTTACAACGGGCACGCTGGCCAATCAGCGTGCACGTTTTGGGGGGGGTCATGGTATAATTAAGAATAGTGTTAGGTGTTGAAAAGAAGAGTACAGAGAGGAGTAAGCACTTTTGAGATGATAAAGATATATTATAAATATTACAAAAACAAACTGAGCAAATAACTACTGCATACAGGAAAATATATCTTGAACCAACTACTAGTATATGCAGATACTGAGCCATCTGGAAAAACATCAGTTAGAAGGGACCTCAGCTGACAGTTATGCAGTCACAGATAAAAATATAGTGAGCAGCCCTCTGCTCTTGGTCTCTAATGTGATTCTATCCACCAGTAACAGCACAATTATATAGAAATAATTAGGCACCAGTATGAGCTGTCTACACACAACACATATACATGAATAACATTAGTGAATAAGGTGCAGTTATGCAAATAGACCACACTATTATACTAAAAACAACTTGGTGCAGACAAACAAAATGCTAGCATGCCATAGTAACTTCCAGTAATAAAGCATAAATCATATCAGATGTGTAACACAATTCAACATAAATAAGCATATACAGTTGTAAAACACTTACTGGAGAGACACTGAGCTCCTCATGGGGCCTGTAGCAGAGGATTGTAGTTTTAAAAATAGTGCCTGCCACAAGTAATATTTATTAACTTTGTGATTGGCTTAAAGTAATAAACAGGGAAGGGGGAGGGGGTGAACAAGAGGGTGAGCAGGCAGTTCTTTTGTACTGCTGCTAATGAGCCCAAGCAAAGATAAGTTTGTGTTTAAGAAACAAACAGAATTGACCAAGGACTGCTCTGAAACTGTAAGTCATTTCTTAACCATTTCTCAGGTGGAAAAACAGGATAACCTTGTATCAGTAGGCTACTGTGGTCTCAGTTTAAATTAACAAACACAGAGTATTTATCAGTTATGGATACTATTTGCTAACAGAAGGGAATAAGAGAGACAACATAAGATGAGTGTGTTTGTGTGTGTGAGGGGGATGGCTGCTTACAAGCCAAAGCAGAGTGCTCTCCAGGGGAACATGAATATTGGCTCAAACAGGTAGACACATACTCGAAGTTAACTTTAGCTGTTTGAAGACAGTTCAGACCTGGACTGCGCTTTTCTTATAAGAATGATAAAGGTGGTACTGCAGTTGAATATTTAAGAGTGCTGTTAGGTTCAAAGTTAACTGTAGCTGTTTGCAGACAGTTCAGACCCGGACTGCACTTTTCTTATAAGAATGATAAAGGTGGTACCGCAGTTGAATACTTAAGAGTGGTGTTAGGATGGAGAGACACTGAACTCCTCATGGGGCTTGTAGCAGAGTGGATTGTAGTTTTTTCAAGTGTTACATTTCTTGCATGTGGCTCATTACAGTAAAATATCCCTACTGTAAGTGCTTCAGCCCTACTGTCTAGGTCCCCAGCTGTATAAAAAAATAAAGATCTGTTTCAAACTGTAGCATGTCACCTGCAAGAAATGTAACATTCAACTTGCTACAGTAACATTCCCCATAGCTAAGAGCTTCAGCTCTGATGCCTGAAATCCAGACCCTGTTGGAAAAAAAAAGATCTATTTCAAACTGTAGCAAGCTGACCATTGCATTTCTTGCAGATGGTTTGCTGCAGTAACATTCCCTTACTGCAAGTACTTAAGTGCTACTTTCTAGGACCCCTGCTGCATAAAAAAATGAAGATCCAATTTAAACTGTAGCAAGCCACCTGCAAGAAATTTTACTATTGGCTTGCTGGAATTATAATCCTATACTTTGATACCTCTCTCAAGAAATCTAGATAAAGCCTAAAATAATGGTGGAAGGGGAGACAAATGCCCCAAAATAGGGACAGATTCTAAATACTGTGCTTATAAACTTAGAAAGTTGTCAAAAATAACAGGATTTGTGTTAGCATGCATTTTCTGAAGGATATGAATCTGAAACGCAAATTTCTGTCATTATTTAGTAACTTAAGTCCTCAGTAATTTGCTGAAAAACGCAAATTTTATGAGGAATAGATCAAAAATATGAGTGAAAAATTTAGATATTCTGTGAAAATCTATGCAGTTGAAATGTATGTGTACTGTAAAGGCTTCATCGCTTCTGCCCAGGACACCAAATGCAGAATATCTATATAAAATGGCATTTCCAAAAAGAAATATAAAACAGTAATGTTTGGCTGCATTGACTGACCATAAGAAAAAGAATATTTTGCACTACACTGCACTATTAGAAGAATTAATAGGCATGAGACGGTAATGTCGCATTACTGGCCGCTATCATAAATGGAAAACCCGGTAGGGATAAAAACTGGATTGCGACAGGGTAGGTGTGCTATTTTAAAAAAGGTTGCTACTGAAGTGGGATTGGCAATGATATCACAAAGTGGGAGTAGATTACTGAAGTGGGCAGTAATTCTGAACTGTGAGCACTGAAACAAGCTGGAATGGGAAAGCAGATACTGCACCTTTAAATAACACTGGTAATTTTGCTTTACATAAAATGCATATTGTTTTTTCAGGCTGAACCAACAACTGTAAACAGTCCCTTTAGCAACAAAAATTAGTCTCTATGTTAAACCATTTTTATTACCAACCCATGTATCTATACAGTTTAAATTTATACCAGTCTTACAGAATAGCTTATATTTTTATAATTATTCCCACACACAGTTTCATGACCAACTTATATAGCTAATATTCTCAAACTTATCAATAGTACCTACTTAAAGCAAAATTATAAACAGAAATTATACAAAACAAATTTTGTTTTACACCAAATTGCATCATACTGAGAATGGTCTACTCCCTTTAAGTATGCATTTTGCAGGTGTAACAAATGAGTTTTGTATTTAAATCAACATTATTTTCATTTCAAATAAGAAAAAATAACTATTAAAATATAACTATGCACTGGCATGGCCAGTATGTTGAGCAGTTAACATCTCTGTTTTAGCTCTGTTTCATGTTAACATTTTTGACAGAATTTTTACTAAAAAAAAAACAGGACATTTCAAAGCTTGATGGATTTATAGATGAATATCTGGTGAAAGATTTACTACAAAAAAAAAAACAAGTTTGAAACTTTAATTGCTTTTTCTGGTCAAGAAAACTAGAAAGAACTAATTGCCTCAGAATGAGCCACTCTAAGCCCAGTGTAGAAGGGTCTATGTCAATTATTAGAACGCTTAAAATGTCGAATGTTATATGGTCGAGACTCTATGTTCGACATTTCAGGTGTTGAAAGGTTGACTTTTTATAGCAGCGTATGGTGCATAATGGGAGAATTTCCCTTTTCTGCACTGAAGTGCGGTGTTGGAGTTGGTACATTTAAGTAGGGGGGTGTGGGGGGTGCAGGGGGGCTTGCCCCCCTGCTCGCACTGTTAGTGTATGTTTTTCTTTTTCTTTTTTTTTTTTTAATTAGATATTCAAACTTCCAAATATCGAACATGTGGTCTTGACCATATGGTATTCGACATTTTGGAAGTTTGAATATTTGACATAGACCCGTGTACAAGATAGTACAATTAAAAAAGACATACAGGCTATACTAACTGCATGAATGAGTTATCTGTAAAGACAGATAAATTAGAAACCAAAATGGATAATTTTAAAGAGGAATGTAAAAAGCAAGTTGGAGTGCTGAGGGAATCTCTTAAACAACCATCATCAGAAGTCTTGGGTATAGAACAAGCAATGTCTGCTTTTGATGGAAGATTCCTTGAAAATAAGCCTGGACACAGCATCACAGATGGCATTCCTTACACCAGAAAAACAAACCTACCTGACAACCTACTTCTCTCAACTAGCCACCAGGACCCAGTTATCCACAAGGAGAATCCTGCAAGCTCTAGGGTTCATGGCTTCTTGCATTCTACTCATTCCATATGCCAGACTGCATATGAGGAAACTACAAGTGGTGTCAGCACTCTCAAGACCTGGAAACTCTTATATCAATGATACCTTGCCTAAGGAAAGATTTTCATTGGTGGGCAGCAGCATGCTACCACAACAAGGGACTTCCCTTCTCACGACCCCATGCCACCCAGACCCTCAACACATATGCATCAGACTATGCCTGGGGTGCACACCTGGGCAGCAGGTGCATTCAGGACCAATGAAGCCCAAATTAAATACATCTGCACATCAGCCAAAAAGAGGTGCTAGCTGTTCAACATGCCCTGAAAGCTTTCAGACTCCTACTCTCTCCAGGGTCTCAGTTGATCAAAACAGACAACACCACGGTGATGTGGTACATCAATGAGTGGGGAGGAATTCCCTCTTATCCTTTGTGCAGGCTCTCCGTGACCCTTTGGTACACAGCTGCAGCCATGCAACTACACCTGTTAGCACAATTCCTGCCAGGTTCTCTAAACTCTCTGGCAGACAACCTAAACAGAGACCTGCTAGACCCACACGAGTGGCAGCCAGACCAAAGAACTTTCACTCTTGTAACACAGAAATGGGGCACCCCGAAGGTAGACCTCTTTGCCTCCCACTGCAATCACCAGCTCGGCAAATTCTGCACCAGGGAATCTCACAGCAAGGCCTGGAAAGTGGATGCTCTATCCTTCCAGGGGGTAAACCTCTTGGTCTATGCATTTCCCCCTCTACCACTTATTTCAAGGGTAGTGATTAAAATAAGGGAGGAAAAACTGAGGACAATCCTGACTGCCCCAGACTGGCCATGGCAGCACTGGTACTCACTGCTGTGCTGCCTGTCACCCCTGCCACCATGGCACCTACCTCAGATCCCAACACTTCTGACACACAGGAATGGAGAATTCATGCATCCCCAATTGCAGACCCTCAATCTGGCAGCCTGTCTTATTCCCTGACCTCTCTTCAAGCTGCCAGTCTAAACAAACAAGTTCTAGATGTTATACATGAGGCCAGACATCCGAGCACTAGAAAGTCTTATGCTAACAAGTGGAAAAGGTTTTGCACCTAGATCCAGGCTAGGGGAGCCAGAATGGCACAGCACAACCTACCTCTCATCCTGTATTACCTGGCAGACCTACTACACAAGGGTCTACCCTTCTCTTCTATTAAAATTCATGCCTCTGCCATCTCTGTTCATTTCAGCACAGAGCCACCTCTTTTCTTGCACCCTCTTATCAAACAGTTCCTAAGAGGGACTAACAACTTGAGGCCACCCAGAAGAGCTTCTACCCCAGCTTGGGACCTAAACTTTGTGTTGGAAAAGCTCACCCTGGCCCCCTTTCAACCTGCAGCTCCAGCAGAGTTAAGATTCCTCTCTTGGAAGATAGACTTGCTTTTGGCCATCACTTCAGCTAGAAGAGTAACAGAGCTACAAACATTTATGGCTGTAGAGCCATTCATCATTTCCATGCTGACAGGGTCTCCCTCAGGACTAACCCATCCTTCATGCCAAAAGTGGTGTCCAGTGTAGCTCTCAACCAGTTCATTCATTTGCCCACTTTTTTCCCTAATCCACAAAACAAGGAGGAAAGGATTCTGCACTCTCTAGATGTGCACAGACAGCTCAGATTCTACCTAGACTGGACTAAATATTTTAGAAAAACTGATCAATTGTTAGTCAGCTTTGCTGCAGGAGCAGAGGGCAAGGCCATATCCAAGCAAACACCTTCCAGATTGATAGCACATTGCATCCATTTCTGCTACAAACATCACGGACAACCTCCCCCCAAGGGGGTCAGGACACATTCCACCAGAGCAACCTCCACCTCTGCAGCTTTCCTCAGAGAGGTCCCCACTAGGGACATCCTGGAGGCTGCAACATGGACTTCTGTTCATACCTTCACCAAGTATTACCCCCTGTCTATCTTCTCCAAATCCAGGGCAAGCTTTGCCACTGCAGTCTTGCAGGGCATCCTAGCCAGCCCCCAGTCTTCTTGACTGCATCCACCCTTTTATTTAGCTTTGGGAATCAACCCAAATGTGATGACTGCAACAGTGAAACATGAAGAACATAGTACAGTTGTGTATACTTACCATAAATGTAGATGTTCGAGTGTATTCACTGTCGACATCCTAGTTTCCCTCCCTGCATCCCCCTTGTCTCTCTCTCTGTCTGTCTCTCTCTCCTTACAAGGAATTTGTGGTATTTACTTTCTACTGGTGGTGGTCTTCCACCATAACCTAGCTCCTTATTGGGGGCTCCTGACATTTAGGGCAAGAAAAACTGATGTAATGGTGTCAGCTCCCTGTTTTTTATACCAATGACGACCTGACGTCAGTTCTGAAACGACAGTAACCGACACAGAAAGACTAAGCCTATGGTATTCGGGCTGACTGAGGGCTACCCTGGCAGTGATAACCCAATTGTGATGACTGTAACAGTGAATACACTTGAACATCTACATTTATGGTAAGTGTACACAACTGTACTTTTCTTACATATATAAAAGTTATTATTGGAATGTTATCAAATAATAAGAGTAACATTCACACTTTTACAAGTTAAACCTGAATCACATATAACTGTCATTCTTTTAATGCAAGTTTATATGTTATGTCTCCCTTAAAAATGACAGTCTGCTTTATATTAAACATCTCATACAAATATTGCTTACTGAATCATTAAATTTTACTTCTTTGAATACAATAGCTTTTTAGCGGTTACATACTTTAAAATTTTTTTATTGTTTTTTTTAGTGGTTTGGAAAGGTTTGAGAGATGGTTGTATAATGTAGAGTTTGCTTGCATTCACTCATAAATGTTTTTGTGTGAATTGTAGCTGATAAACTGTTCATTTGCAAGCCCTTGTCATGAGGACCAGCTTGAAGAAGCTTAATTAGAGTCATGAGTACTTTTATGATGCTGTGGGAGTTCTGAAAATTCTAAGAACTGTCCAGATTCATACCTCTCATCCTCTGAATGCAAAAAATCTGGACAAAGCCCGACAAAATGTGTGTGTGTGTGTGGGGGATGGGGGCAAAGGCCCAAAAGTATGTCCAGATTATTTCTTTCTGTCTAAAAGTAATCATAATATTTTGAATCATACACTAAGATGTCAATAAATACAATTTAGATAATAAGCAAAAGACAGTGAATTGCATTCTAAACTACTGTCTGTTATTAAATAGTTCTGAATGCTTGCAGTATACCTAAAGGATACTTTATATACTAGCTTATAGAAAGACACATCTGATGAAAAATATAGGATTGTGTTTCTCTGTTATTGTTTCTTTTTAATGACAACAAAACTTAATATCTCAAGACAATTTATTATGGAAACTTTGAATCTTAGGGAAGGTTTTTCAGATGTTTGTTCAGATACTATTAGATGTAACATTTAATGAAATAATAGGACTGAGTCTAACAGTAATACTAGATTAAATAGTATGAAATATATAAGAGTAAATATAAATGTTCTATTACATGATATTCTTCTCTAGGATTATAGCTAAAATATAAAACCTAGGAATATAGTAATAGTACAAGACATACTATACAAACAGAAATAGAAAGAGATCAGAATAAGTAAATATGTATATAATTAAAGAATATAAATATGTTTACAAGGGTGAGAGGTTGGCATAGTTGTTAAAGTGCTCACCTTATAGGTACAAAGTGCAGGATTTGATTGGCTCAGCTTGGAATGGCCAAAAGGACATTTAGCCTGCTACTAATTTATCAACTTATGATGCTATGAATATCACACACAGTAAACAAAACAGAAAAAATATAAAATCATCTGACCTATAAATTAATAAATAGGAAAATAACAACTGACTTCCTCTCTATAGTAGACCAGAGAGATAATGTGAAGTAGATGGACAGATGACTGTAGAGATATTCAGTTTGGTTAACTTATGATAAAGATTCTGAACACCTGTTTAACTTTTCTTATTCATAATAATTAACTGTTGGGCTTTTTTAAGATGATGCATACTAAAATATGAGACACATTAATATGAATCAGAAGCATGAGCTACTAGATTTGTTAGTCTAATAGAGAGTTTGAGAGGTAGTTTGTTCATTTTCAACAAACTAGGAATAAATGATTCCATGGTAGAATATTTTAGGGTTATATCGTTATGTATTTTTTATTTGTTTCAAAAATGTTGTCCATAGCTGAAGATCTCATATTGTTATATATAAAATATATGCATTCTGTACATAAATGTGATTTCATTATACCAGTGTTTTTTTCTCCTATATAAATGTCTGATTTTAAATGCATATATATTAATATTAATATTGATATTCATATTAATATTAATGGATTGAATAATCCAGTAAAACTTGCAATTACATAAACCTCAAATAGTATTTCTACAGGAAACACATTTACTTAATAAAGATGTTAATAAACTGTCATTAAAGAATTATTTAGTTTTAGCAGTTTCTGGCTTTTGAGCTAAAAGAAGAGGCACCCTCATTGTATGGAAGAACTCACCAGTAATGCCTAAAGTAAAAGTTACCTATGTTGATAAAAATGGCATGTTAAGCATTGTTATAGCTAAGTAGAACAGAAAACTATATACATTGGTGAACTCTTCTTGGATTCCATGGATTGGAGCTAAAGATGCAAAAAAATACTTAGAAACTATGGCCTATTACATGAAAGGTAATGTCACATTGACTGGAAATTTTAAAATGTATTTTATCAGACAAAGATTACACTGCAGAGAAGAAAGCTGATAACCACATCTTCAGCCAAACACTTAACAATTTTTGTACACCTAATGAATTTAAAGGCTATATATGACCAAAGGTAAACAAACTATCTTCAATTTACGCATTATTCATATAGATATTGAACACAAACAAATACTGATAACATTTTTGTTTCAAACATCTGTTATCACATATCAGAGAAGTTTCAATAGTTTCATGTCCATTATTGGACCATAATGCTATAATCATTAATATTATTTTAAACACTGACAATTTAATACATCAAAAAAGATTACCAGCGTACATTATTAAAGTAAAAGGATTCAAGGATTGGTATGTTAAATATATCAAAAATTTCCTAGAAATAAACATGAATGGTGAAGTATCTGACATCGTTCTGTGGGATTCACTAAAGTGTTACTTAAATGGATGAGTTATAATCTGGTATATTATTAAAACAAGAGAATGAGACAGAGAATTGAATACACGACATACCAAAATAGACTCACTAAAGTTAAATCTAAAACCAAATGACATTATCAGTCAGTCTGCAATTAAAAACTTAAATGCAAACTATGTTGAAATTCTAAATCATAAAGTTTTAATAAACCTGGAAAAACTTAAACTTTGGGTATATTCAGTAAACCCTTAAAGCTTGCATAAACTTGCTCTTAGATCAAAGAAAATTAATAAACTAAATCATATCAAAGAAATTATAACACATACAGATAAAAAAGGAAGAACAGATATTAATGGCATTCTTGAGGGCTTTAAAACATTTTATGAAAATATAACTAATAATACAAATAAACTAGATAATGATGATATAGTTGAGACTTTTCTAAGGGAAGATATAAAGAATAACATAACAAGTGAACAAATAAAAAATTGATAGACTATTCATTTTAACAGAAATAAAAGATCAAATAAAAAAGTTAAAAAATAATAATGGGCCAGGTTTAGATGGCAACAGAAATAAAAGATCAAATAAAAAAGTTAAAAAATAATAATGGGCCAGGTTTAGATGGCAACAGAAATAAAAGATCAAATAAAAAAGTTAAAAAATAATAATGGGCCAGGTTTAGATGGATTTATACCAGAACTATATAAAATACTACTGGATGATGCAGTTAAAATATTAGATGAGGTCTACAGAGAAATTAAAACAACTGCTGAAGTCTCTCATTTTGGAAATATTCCCTTATATCACCTATTTTAAAACAAGATAAGGATCCTACAAAATGCCTATCATACAGACCCATTTTACTTTTATATGTGGATTATAAGATGTTCATGTCCATTTTAGCTAACAGAATTAATCTACTTATACCTAAACTACTTAACTATGATCAAACTGGGTTTATTTTAAGTAGACAAGTACAGGATAAGATAATAAGAATACATACATTAATAAACTATGCAAATAAAGATAAAAACAGAACTTTCTATCATTAGTCTTGATTTAGATAAGGCTTTTGGCTCACTTAATTGGTTGTACTTGTTTAAAACACTTAAAAGTGTATAATTTCTCGCCTGAGCTAATTGCATTAATTTATAAGTGATACAATAACACTTGTGCTTATGTTAAAATAGGTTCTTTTCTTTCTAATTCCTTTAAATTACAAAAAGGCACAAAACAAACCTGTCCATTATCACCTTAACTTTTGGCATTAGCTATAAAACCCTTTGCTAATAGTATTAGTACCAATAAGAACATAAAATGGTATCAAAATAAAAGAAGATTTCGAACTAAAAATTTAACTTTTTGCTGATAGTAATTTACTAACAATAGGAAATATAGATATAGAGAATTCATTATTACATATAATTAGTTCTATAAGTTAGTTTGAAGAAATCTCAAGCTTGAAATTCAGTCATAACAAAACAAGTACATTATTAATTAATAAAAAAGTAAAAAAAAATCATACAAAAAATATTCTAACTTCAATTGGAATAGCAATCAAATGAAAAACATTTTTATAACCATTATGTCTAATAGTAAAGAAATTATACAAACAAACTTTCAACTGGTTGTTGAAAAAAATAGATTTAGTCACAAAATGGAACAAATTCTTTTTTACCATGGAAGAATGAGTAATGTTTATTAACATGGTAATTCTCCCTAAAATATTGTTTGTCTAACAATCTTTAGTACTATATCCACCAAAAAAATTGATGAAGAAGATAAATATTCTTCATAAATTTTTTTAGCATCCTATCAAACCATAAGTTTCCTTTGACTGGCACAAAATAGGTTGGGATAATGGTGAAATAGGATTCCTGATATTCAATTGTATACAGCTTCAACAGTTGTAAAGGTTATAGAGTTGTGGATAGATTCATCTTATGATTCAAAACAGAAAAATACATCAAGAAATATCATTAGTAAATAATAAACATATCACAACCATTCATAAACAAATAGTTCCTAATAAGGCAAAAAACTAGTAGAGACCAGGCTTCCAATTTCTAAAAAGCAGATTTAATTCTGTCAGACTGACACACACACAAGCACTTTCACAGTTAGCTTCTTCAGGTGAATAAAGTGCAGTTACAGGAATACCTATTATATAGAAATTAATTAGGATCACATGACTAATAACAATGATTAATCTTAAAGTAACCTCCTCATTTCATGAAACCAACAATATACATGCACAAAGCTTCATAAACATGATATAAGTATAAGCAAACAAATTCATATAAGAAAATATATCATACGTTTTCACATAAATGTATCATTTCATACACATTATACATATTAGCTAAAAAACATACTTTAAAATCATTTTCGTAGGGGTTGTGCCTTAAGTAAAGGTCTGATTGGGACATGGTCATTAAGTCCATGTCCCATATCTGCCCTATGTGTAATGATCCACTCTGCTTTGAGTGTTTCAGTTCTTGTTCTGATATCACCTCCCCCCTATTTTCAAAACATCTACCTAATGTTAAAAACTTAAAATTGTGCTGTATATCAGTCTCTTTGACATGTTTAGCCAAAGCATTATGTGCACTCTGTTTCTTAATATGATATAAGTGCTTTCTAATCCTAAATTTAAATTGCCTATCCATTTTCCCTACATAAAATTTGACAAACTTGACAGATAGCTAAATATACTAAATGTAAGCTATCACATGTTGCAGATGTCCTAAAATAAAATATCTCACCTATATCTGGGTGCACAAATTTAGTCTCTTCTAGAATATATCTACAATATTGACAATTTCTGCAAGCCTTCGTCCCTTCTATGTGTTGTACTTTATTATCATCTCTAGTGGTACACAGCCTTCTCTTTAAGGATTTCTTATTTTTAAACGTGAACTGTGATCTAGTATCCAAGTGTCTACTAACTTGTTCATCCATCATTAAAATATCCCAGTATCTATTGAATATGCCTGTATATACTCGAATATTCCTGGAGTAGCTTAGACACATCCTTAATTTATGGGGAATATGTCTCCTGATATTTTATTCACTGATTGTGGGGTAGGTATGTTCTGAAAAGAAAGGTTTAGCCCTACCTTCTCTAAGTTTAGCCACCTGATTTATATTTGTTTGTACAAATTCAGTTTCATACCCTCTCTGTATAAACTCTTCTTCTGCATTCCCCACTTGCCTTATAAACTCTTCATCCTGTACATTGAGTCTAGTTAATCTAAATGTCTGATTTTGCACAACATTTTTAAATATAAAATTAGGATGCTATTGATATAGCATTCTTTTCTATAAAGTTTAGTGCCAAGCTTGTGATCCCAATCCCTAAAAATTGAGAAATCTAGGAAATTAATTTCTACATAGGACCAATTCATAGTGAACTTTAAATATGAAGTAGTCTGATCGATGAAATGATGAAATTCCTTCAGCAATTCGACTGACCCTCTCCAAACAAGGAAAAGGTAGTCCACAAATCTATGAAAGAACACAATATTATATCTATATGGACCTTGAATTAAATTTCTGGCTTTCCACTCTGCCAGAAATGCATGTTGCATAAGTGTTAGTGCAGGAAGTACCCATAGCTACCCCACTGCGTTGCCAGTAAATCTGTTTTTTAAATAAAAATACATTATTTTCTAACACTAGATTAAGTAATTTCCTAATCAATCCCACTTTATTAACATCAAAATCCAAGGCTTCTAGGAATACTATATATACCTATTCCATTTGGTATCACTGTAAAAAGTGACACCACATCCAGAGTAACCAGTAAGTACTCTGGAGGAATTTGACTTCCATTAGTTTATTTGTATAGATCTCTTACAAACTGCTCAGTATCTTTTAAAATGTACTTGGAGCTATCTATAAGACAGCGTAAACTCTTCTCTAAATAGATAGAGATAGATTCTGTGCACCAATGCCTGTCTACTATTATTGGTCTCATTGGTGGCTTCACAAAACTTTTGTGAAGTTTAGGAAGTCCTTGGATGACAAAAGGTCGCAGTATGAGAAATTTCATCTTGAAATATGTGTACAAGAGAATATATTTCCCCGAGGGCTTAGAATTTTAAAAATGCCCACCCTAACTGTAACTTGATTCTGCTTACTGAATGGCAGAAGTTGAACATAGCCACAAGCATGAGCTACCTTAGGTTGCTAATACAATCGACAACCAGGGAAGCTGAGGCAACGATTAATATCATTAAGAACAAATTTAATACTTTAAATGAAAAATATGGGGATGGCATGATGCAACAACATTTGCTTGAAATTATTGAAAAAGCCCAAACATATGCCAGGAAACTAATTCAGATTAAACTGAAAATACTACAGAGGAATCATCAAGATTTCCGGGGTGGCAATGTGTTCACTTGGCCACGTGACTTGATTCAATCTATCAATAATGTTAATTCCAGCTTGATGCAGGAAGAAGCCATAAGAACCAATGATGAGGTGAATGCCGTAGGACTATCAAATCAGGGAGCTGGTCCACTTCAAGGAGGAGTGACCTGATGTCATCTATGTCGGAGAATACTATGCATCCTGGAGCCAGGTGGAAGACTTTTTTCACCACAGCAGAGGTACACAGAGTGGAAGATGAAGCTGATATTATGGTTCATTCCTCCGTCAATGGGATTTCCATTGAACCACCAACCTTTTCGACCCATACCCAAACCACTTACTTTGACTTTTCCACTCCCCACCAGGCAGAGGTCAACGAGCTGAGGAGGGGGAGTCCAGCACAGGGACTCACAGAGAGGAAGGAGAATCACCAGAGGGAAGAGGAAGCACGATACAGGTGTGGTGAGTCCTTACACCATAAAAAAGGCTTTCATGAATACAAAAAGCTAGTTGTCAATTTATTGTCATACACTTTAACGGCGAATGAGTTTAATGTGTTAAGCAAGGGATTATCTTTCATTCCGACTTCAGACTCGGACATTACGGATGTCGTTTTTGACCTCAAACAATTTACATGAAATTTAATGTTAAAAATTATGTTCAATAATGATATGAATATGTATAGTAATATCAATGCATTTAGAAAACCTAGTCTGTTTGTTCCAAAGCTGAATTCCCTGGTGCATGCATTTGAAAAAATGTGTATAGATGAGGCATATAGAGTGTATTATTCACATAAGGGAAGGAAATACACCAGTAATAGGTATAATTTAACTAAAAGTGGATACCAAGCGCTATGTGATTTACAAAAGAATTCTGAAATTATGATTAGACCAGCAGCAAAGGAGGACAGATTGTAGTCATGAATAAGGATGATTATGATATAAGTATGATTAATATGTTGAATGACAGTAACTTTTATAGTAGCATTACTCAGTATGATGTTAATAAAATGATTAAGAAAATAGAAAATGAACTATATGAGTTGAAGAGAACGCAGAAAATAGATGACAAAATATTTAAATATTTTAACATAATGAAACTCACAATACCCATCAAGGACTTCTTAAACTTCATAAAAGTTTTGTGAAGCCACCAATGAGACCAACAGTAGCAGGTAGGAATTGGTGCATGGAATCTATCTCTATCTATTTAGAGAAGAGTTTACGCTGTCTTATAGATAGCTCCAAGTACATTTTAAAAGATACTAAGCAGTTTGTAAGAGATCTATACACAGAAGTTAATGGAGGTCAAATTCCTCCAGAGTACTTACTAGTTACTCTTGAAATGGTGTCACTTTTTACAGTGATACCAAATGGAATAGGTATAGATAGTATTACTAGACAATTAGAAGCCTTGGATTTTGATGTTAATAAAGTGGGATTGATTAGGAAATTACTTAATCTAGTGTTAGAAAATAATGTATTTTTATTTAGAAAACAGATTTACTGGCAATGCAATGGGGTAGCTATGGGTACCTCATGCGGTAACACTTATGCAAATGCAGCTCTGGCAGAGTGGGAAGCCAGAAATTTAGTTCAAGGTCCATATAGATATAATATTGTGTTCTTTCGTAGATTTGTGGATAACCTCTTCCTTGTTTGGAGAGGGTCAGTCGAATTGCTGGAGGAATTTCATCATTTCATCGATCAGACTACTTCATATTTAAAGTTCACTATGAATTGGTCCTATGTAGAAATTAATTTCCTAGATGTCTCAATTTTTAGGGATCGGAATCACAAGCTTGGCACTAGACTTTATAGAAAAGATTGCTATGTCAATAGCATGCTCAGTCCAGAAAGCATGAATCCTAATTTTATATTTAAAAATGTCATGCAAAATCAGACATTTAGATTATCTAGACTCAATGTACAGGATGAAGAGTTTATAAGGCAAGTGGGGAATGCAGAAGAAGAGTTTATACAGAGAGGGTATGAAATTGAATTTGTACAAAAAAATATAAATCAGGTGGCTAAACTTAGAGAGGATAGGGCTAAACCTTTCTTTTCAGAACATACCTACCCCACAGTCAGTGAACTAAATATCAGGAGACATACTCCCCATAAATTAAGGATGTGTCTAAGCTACTCCAGGAATATTCGAGTATATACAGGCATATTCAATAGATACTGGGATATTTTAATGATGGATGAACAAGTTAGTAGACACTTGGATACTAGACCACAGTTCACTTTTAAAAATAAGAAATCTTTAAAGAGAAGGCTATGTACTACTAGAGATGTTAATAAAGTACAACACATGGAAGGGACGAAGGCTTGTAGAAATTGTCAATATTGTAGATATATTCTAGAAGAGACTAAATTTGTGCACCCAGATATAGGTGAGATATTTTATTTTAGGACATCTGCAACATGTGAAAGCTTACATTTAGTATATTTAGCTATCTGTCAAGTTTGTCATAAATTTTATGTAGGGAAATCAGCTAGGCAATTTAAATTTAGGATTAGAGACCACTTATACCATATTAAGAAGCAGAGTGCACATAATGCTTTGGCTAAACATGTCAAAGAGACTGATATACAGCACAATTTTAAGTTTTTAACATTAGGTAGATGTTTTGAAAATGAGAGGGGAGGTGATATCAGAAGAAGAACTGAAACACTCAAAGCAGAGTGGATCATTACACGTAGGGCAGATATGGGACATGGACTTAATGACCATGTCCCCATCAGACCTTTACTTAAGGCACGATCCCTACGAAAAATGATTTTAAAGTATGTTTTTTAGCAAATATGTATAATGTGTATGAAAATATAGATTTATGTGAAAAACTTATGATATGTTTTCTTATATGAATTTGTTTGTTTATACTTATATCACGTTTATGAAGCTTTGTGCATGTATATTGTAGTTTTCATGAAATGAGGAGGTTACTTTAAGATTAATCATTGTTATTAGTCATGGATCTTAATTAATTGCTATATAATAGGTATTCCTGTAACTGCACTTTCACCTGAAGAAGCTAACTGTGAAAGCGCTTGTGTGTGTGTGTGTCAGTCTGACAGAATGAAATCTGCTTTTTTGAAATTGGAAGCCTGGTCTCTACTAGTTTTTTGCCTTATTGGATTTCTTGGACTTATTTTTTATATAGTGGAGATCCCTGAATGTTATTGGTTTGTGCTCATTTGCTATTACAAATAGTTCCTAATAGTTTTATCTGGTTATTAAAAGATATTTGTGTAAATGGAATTACACGCTTTTCTCAAATTCCCTATTTAAATAACATAATTTCCTATTTCCAAATGTTCACATATTCTAACCATTGTATTCTTTTTTCTTCTTTTTCTTTTGGCTGTTCCTGTTAGAGGTTGCCACAGTGGATCATCTGTTTCCATTTCTTCCTGTCCTCTGCATTTTGCTCTGTCACACCAACCACCTATATACATATCTCTCAACCTCTTAAAGCAAAAAATCTGGACAAAGCTATAAATAAAAGTGGGACAAAGGCTCCAAAATAGGGACAATTTTTAAATATTGCCCTTACAAACTTAGAAAGTTAATAAAATAACAGGTTTTGCATTTGCATGAATTTTCTGACAGATATAAAATCTGAAACTCAACTATCTGTCATTATTTTTTAACTTCAGTCTTTAATGATTTGCCACTAATTTGATAGAAAACCAAATTTTTATGAAAAATGGACAAGATATATGAGGCAAAAATCTGGATATTCTGTGAAAATCTGTACAGTTGAGAGGTATGCCTACATGTCCTCTCATCCCATCCATAAACCTTATCTTAGGCCTTCCTCTTTTCCTCTTACCTGGCAGCTTCATCCTTAGCATCCTTTTCCCAAAATACCCAGCATCCCTCTTCAGCACATGTCCAAACCAACACAATCTCACCTCTCTGGCTTTTTCTCCAAACCATCCAACCTGAGCTGACCCTCTAATATGTTGTTGTAACAACCCTCTAATTATACTCATTCCTAATCCTGTATAATGTATAATACCATATACTCTTTGATGTACACATTTTGTTAAAATTGCTGAGGTGTCATTTATTTTGGTTGTTTATATTTGCAATATGTACTTTCATTGTTAACCTGTACTCTGTAATTTTCTTGTGGTGCAATGTTTGTTTTTTCATATTGTTGGAGCTTTTCTCCCCAGGCCTCTGCTGAAAATGGACCTGTGTCCAGTCAGAGTATCCCGGTAAACAAATGTTAAATAAATAAATAAATAATCATGTCCATCCTCATCACACCCAATGCAAATCTTAACATCTTTAACTTTGCCATGTCCAGCTCTGACTCCTGCCTTTTTGTTAATGCAACCGTCTCCAACTCATATAACATAACTGGTCTCACTACCCTCTTGTAGACCTTCCCTTTCACTCTGACTGGTACTCATCTGTCACAAATCACTCCTGACACTATTCTCCACCCACTCCACCCTGCCTGTACTCTCTTCCACACTCACCATTACTCTGAACTGTTGATGTCACGTATTTAAACTCATCCACCTTCGACAGCTCTACTCCCAGTATCCTCAACATTGCTCTATCCTCCCGCTCATTTACACATATATATTCTGTCTTAGTCCTGCTGACCTTCATTCCTCTCTTCTCTAAAGCATATCTCCACCTATCTAAGGTCTCCTCAACCTGGTCCCTACTCTCACTACAGATCACAATATCATCTGCAAACATTGTAGTCCACAGGGCCTCCTGTCTGATCTCGTCTGTCAACCTGTCCATCACCATTGCAAATAAGAAAGGGCTCAGAGCTGATCCTTGATGTAATCCCACCTCCACCTTAAACGCATCAGTGAGCCCCACCGCAGACCTCACCACTGTCACACTACCTTCGTACATATCTTGTACCACTCTTACATACTTCTCTGCCACTCCAGACCTCCTCATACAATACCACAACTCCTCTCTAGGCACCCCTGTCATATGCTTTCTCTAAGTCCACAAAGACACAGTGCAACTCCTTCTGATGTTCTCTGTACTTCTCCATCAACACTCTCAGACCAAACGTCGTATCTGTAGTGCTCTTTCCTGGCATGAAACCATACTGCTGATCATTAATCATCACCTCCCTTCTTAACCTAGCTTCCACTACTCTTTCCCATAACTTCATGCTGTGACTGACATTGTATTAAAGACTTAATATTTTCTATATCCAAAAACAAGGAGGAAAGTGCCTTGAAAAGTCACCAATAAACAAGTTCAGCCAAAGCACTCAGCAATCTAGTATATAAACACAGCTCCACAAAATGAGTAAGGCAGCACAGTTTAATTTTAATGCTTCGAAACACCGTGTTTATGTCCACATACATACAGGACTTCACGAGAAACATTTCCAAAAATGAATTCCCTCCATATATACTCATCCCTAAACTGTCTACATGACATAATTAATCTAATACAATTTAATAAGTAACAAAGCAATCAAAATTAATTAATCTAAATTCTAAAATCTAAATAAACGCAATGTTTTGGAAGCATTAAAATTAAACTGTGTTGCCTTACTCATTTCGTGGAGCTGTGTTTATATACTGGATTCATGAGTGCTTTGGCTGAACTTGTTAATATTTTCTGTTTCCAATTGCATATACAAATGACTACTAGAAACTCATAACTTGAACAAAATACTAGTACTGAAACAATAAAATAACTTAATTTACTGGTATCAATTCTTAAATGGTAGTGATATAGATACTGTTAAAATTATTAGGTAAAATTCAATAAAAATTCTGAGAAATTGTTAATTTTACAAATATTTAGAGACTCTGTGACCACAGTGATTAGTAGGATATTTAACCTATGTAAGAAATTGTTCCCCAAATTATTGGAATTCTTAATAAATATCAATAATAATGCAATGAAAAAAAATCATATTTGTCACAAACTTATGAAATTCCTAAGTATATTTCATATATTTAGACAAGTCCTATTGGAACTACTCCTAAAAAATTAATAATGAAGACTTCTCTGAAGAATACACGAAAATAATATTAAAATATACAGATAAAACTACATCTTCATTATATTTAAAAATGTATACTTGAAAATTTTTACACAGCTTTTGTCACTCCAAATAAAATTGTAATTATGTATAAATCAAATAGAATTAAACAATGGAGATGTGTTTCTGAAATAATAGCAGATTGGGTGCATATGGTATATGAATGTGAAGTCATCTCCCCTTTTTGGAAATAAATGAATAACTTCCTTCAAGCTCTATGGTCAGACAGATGTAATATTACTAAAGCTTTAGCTTTATTTATTACTCCGATTCTTGAGAATTCCAAAAACCTAAATGCCTCTTCTTTGGTCTATTCTTGCTGTAGCCAGAAAAGTAATTACTAAAAACTGGAAAAGTAAAGTTAACCCCTGCAGTGTTGAATTTAGTAGCATGGCAAAAATTGTTTGCAGTAGTGAAATGTATACTATAAAGATGAGAGCTTCTAATATTACACATTCATATGAATCTTGGCTTACATTTAACTTGCTTGAAAAATATTAATTGTTGTTGATATGCATAACTTTGATATTTTGATGAGCTGTGGATGTTTGTAAATAGTTATTTGTTTTATAATTGATTTGTTTATTGTTTTAAAACCAAATAAAAATATATAGCTATACAGTAGGTATCAAAAATACAGATGCATACCTCATCACTATTAAAATATAACTATATGCTGGTTAATAATCCTTCTTCCTTCTATAGCCATAATATGAACACTATCTCTCATACTAAGACATCACTCAATTTCCACTCACTGTCTTCTATCAAGTTATCTCTAGCATCTCTAAATATCTCATTAGAATTGTCTCAAGTCTCATTTATCACATATCTATGTAACAAATAATATAGCTATTGAGTTTTTCTTCACACATTTTCTCCAACTCATGTTATCGTTTTTCATTGTACTGTACTATGAAACACATGTTCCATGTTTTTCTCAGTACATTTTTTTCACTTTTATGTTTTGTAGTGTAACCTGATATTTTGTGATTTAAATTATCTGTACTTGATTTTTTAAAGATTGTGATTGTGGAGCTTTTCTCCCGGGATCTCTGCTGATAATGAGCACTTTCTGGCCCATTTGGACTTTCCTAGTTAACAAATGTCAAATAAATAAGTGTCAAGATAAAGTATATAGCGGTTATTAAACTGATAATCTATATGTTTTAATAACTGGTATATATACCATAAAATACATCCCTGGGATTCCACCAGTGTCCCTGCTGTATAGTAGCATAGGGTGCTGACTTGTTGGAACACCGGCTAAATTCTTGGCTAGGCTTGTAAGGGCATCAGGGCCAATAACCTAGTAACGTCCTATGAACCTATATATATATCCCTCAACTATCCCTGATTTTGACTAAAATTTTAGCTCTGCCCCTCTCAGTCCATCCTAAAACTGTTGATTTTTTGGAGAAAATTAGGTGGATTACACTTAATAAAATACTGAAATAATTCTTGTTATAATCTTATTTAACTTCAGAAAGTGTAATTTACGTTCTCTTATTCAGCACTATTGTTTTCTGCGAACCTATGACAAGTGGCCCTGATTATTTCCGGATTTGTCCCTGATTGGTCAAGAACTACATAAGCCGTCACCTGCAAAATACACTAGAAGATTACCGTGCAGACGAAAAGGCGAACTACAGATTAAGATATTACTTCCGCTTCCCTAACCTGTTCCGTTTTCCGCTAGACAACCAACTGCTAAGCCCTTCACTACTCCTCCCTTTACCCGCCCCATAACGTCACTCGTAGTAACGGAAAGGTCCACTCCTGCCGGCTTTGGATGTTTTTCGAAGACTTGCTAGCTTATAAGTTCCGATCGTCGGGTTTAAATGTTTTTCTAATTGACTAGAACTAATTGTAGGAGGGTCGTATTGAAAGAAAGAGGCGAAGATTTGATTGCCAGACTTATGCTGTTTCCTTTCCGTAGGAGGTTGTTTTGTGGAATGTTGGATGGCATTTAAAAGTTAATTATTGCATTCCTGCAAATTTCTTTCTACGCATGTGAGAAGTCAGGTGAGAGCATACTTTCTGTGACTTTTATAGCACTGAATGGATAATGTGTCAGTGGAATGGATTTAGTGTGGGTGACGCTAGATAAGTATAATAGAATGATAGGGAGGAAATAAAAACATCCTCAAATTGTTTTGAAGGATTTTTTTATTTGTACTTTTTACAATTGGGAGGATGCACAAAGGGATATTAAGAAGGAAGTTTAACAGTGGGTACTAACTCCTTTATCTTGCATTGAAAAACTTTCATCGGCTGCATTTCCGTATACTGTATAACCGTAATGTGTTCATATGTGATCATGATGGTAAATGGTACGGAAGTTAGGAGAACCCTGGGCCAGGCATACCTCTCAACTATCCAGATTTTCTCCTTTTATTTTTGGTGTCTTCCACATGAAAATGTGTGATTTTCTGGTACATGTCACCGCGGTCGCGGATTATAGTTATTAAGTAATGACATACATTTGAGTTTCAGACTTTGGCTTTCTGAAAATGCACGATAACACAAATCTTGTTATTCTAGCAACTTTCTGGGTTTCTAGGAGCAATATTTAAAGTCTGCCCCATTTTTTGCGGCTTTATCCATATTTCGTTCAGTAAGAGGTTGAGAGGTATGTCAGAAGACCACACATGCTAAATAATAAGTGCAAGCTTAGAATGTTGACATGCAGCAGTTTTGTTGTCCGAATTCATCTGCATATTGGTGTGTATTCTACCTTATATGATGCCACAGTCAGGATGCATTTACACCTGGAAGGATCAATAAACTAAACATAAAATCACATTTCTGAGATCATTGTGACACTGATGGTGAGCCAGTATTATTGAAAATTGATAAATTATAAATGGTGATTAGTGGATTGAGCTCAGGTTCTTGATTTTGACATTTACATTTTGGACCATACTTTTGGGGTACATCTTGCGAAAAATTATTGCATCCTTAAAGCTGATATTCAGCCATTTGCTTTAGTTGAATTTTAATAAATATGTATTGTATGTTTTCAGAAGGAAATTGTAGCAGTGATCTCATCTAAGTTATTGTTTATATTGGGACACAGTAGGCTGTGCAGTGGCCAACCCTGGTGTGATGTGGACAAACCTTATGTCAGATCTTGTATTTTTCAAGTAATAAATGTTTGTCAGTCAAGTGTTTTAAGAAGATGTGATTAAAAAGCAAAACAGTGTAATGTCCATCAGGCAGACCCCTGCACCTCCAAGTGGAATTAAAGGCACCTAAAACTGTGTGAATCTGTGTGTGCAGGGATGCAGCTCCCTCACAAGATGTAAATGGCTGTTTTTCAATGACATTAAGTCAATAATGTCCATTTGAGTTTCCATTTTTCCCTTTATTCTTCTTAAATGTTTTAATGTTTCAAAAAGCTAAAAATTATAAATAATGCCAAATACGTAACTTGCAGCTCCATTGGGTTGTCAGTCAAGTTGGCATCAACCACGATGATGTGTCCTAGTGTAACCATTTGCCAGCAAATGGATTGTAAGGGTTGGTATAGGGTTGTTATAGTCATAGGTATGTATAAGGCTGATGACTACTGGGGCCTTTTTAAGCCTAGTCATGCATGCCAAATCTCTGGCAAGCTCTGGTACTCTTAGTGCAAGTAGGGGTTTTAGAGATGAAACATTTACACACATGGGCCTGGTAGATGCTGCATTTACAGGCTGCCTTTGCCCATTTGAGACATGGGTATCAAACCAGTGGTGAATTTCACGTTCCCCATCCCGTTCAAATTACACTGCAATTGTCTGTAAACTTGATCAGCTAGATGTCTGTTGGCCTTGACTTTAGAGAAGTAGATGCCAAACATAAGTGGTCACAGGACCAGTCCCGAGAGACTAAACTCGTAATTGTCTTGTTTGCACAGGTCTGCTCTCCAGCTCTGACTTCCAGGGTCCTGTCTGTGAGCCAGCTGGCTATCCATCGGGCAATAAGGATTTATACCTAACCTCTTGAGTTTGTCAGGAATGCCTGACTGAGGTGTTGTGTCAAATGCCTTGGCCAGGTCATGGTAGGCATTGTGAACTATTTTGCCCTCATTCATTGCTTTAGTGACCTTCTGAAATAAGTCTACTAGGTTGAGTCGGCATGATCTGCCCTTGACAAAACTTAATAGTGTTGAATCCAATGTCTGGGTGGTTCTTTCATTACCAGTTATTTCCATGCTACTTCTTTCCATGGCTTTGCATGTGAGATTGTTGATTCTTAATGGGGCTGTATTTTTGCAGAGTCCATAGGTGGTCCATCTTTCTGCTGATGGTGAGAGTTGCCATTTTCCATTCATAAGGCATGAAGCCTGTTTAGAGGCTACTGTTAAAAAGTGATTCCAGAGGACCTGATGTTTCACTCTGTTTAGAAGGCAGCCTGGGATATTGTTGGAGCCCACTGATGCAATGCTCTTGACCTTAGAGAAAGCATTGAGGGCCTGTTCCCTAGTAGCGGTTAGGGAAGTTGCATTTGATGGCATTTCCTGAGGGGAGACTAGGGGGGGTCAGATTAGAGTTGAATTTGTCTTACAGAAAATTTGTTTTATCTTCTGGTGTAGTGTGGGTGACAAGCACTGTGTTGCCTTTGTGGTTGCGGACATAGCTAAAGGATGCCTTGTGGTTGTCTTTGGCCTGATCAGCCAGATTTACCTCCGGTTTGGTCTTGGTACACTTTATTTGTCCACTGAGATGTTTAGATTGATGAGTGTTTTTATTTTGATGGACCTTACACTTCGTAGCTTTTGCCATGATTTTTTTTCTTTTTGTTATACAACGTATTGATTTGATGATTCCACCAGGGTGGCTTATTTTTTGAGTTAGTTTTCTACTTATTTTTGGTGGGTACATCTGTGTCTGTGCAGCTGTTAAGTTTGTATAAGCTTTTTTGAACGGTTCCATGTAGGCAGTAGTGTTTTCAGTGTTTATGGGGGATCAAAATTTGGTAGGTTATTACTTAATAGTAGGAAGTTAGCCTTAGTGTAGTCCCTGAATACTCCAAGGTTAGCTGGGATTCCAGGTTTTATTTTTGCTTCAGAGAAGTCCGTTTTGTGGTCTAACCTTACCAGAGTGGACGTTGCACTAGGGAGTGTGCCACACTCTCCCATATTAGTGACGACCACTCCAGTATGTTTTCCAGTACTCAGACTAGGTGCACAGTCTGGTCCAGGAAGTTTGTATTTACAAATTCCAAAACAGTTACTGATAAGGTCACTGAAAAAAAACAATCATTTAAAAACAAAATGAAAACTCTAGCAAAGCTAGAACTTTCACTGAGTGACCTCCCAAACCTCTTGTGCCAGAGGTACATGGGATATATGCAAATGATCCTTATGAACATCAGGTGTTTCAGCTAATTGGCGATTCTGAATGTCCATGACTTGTTTCGTCATTTTAATGGACAATTTCAGGACAATTTTGAATCATTGCATATATCCCATGTGCCTATGGTACAAGAGGTTTGGGAGGTCACTCAGTGAAAGTTTTAGCTTTGCTAGAGTTTTCATTTTGTTTTTAATATTTACAAAGTCCAGGCATCTCTGTGCCTGCACAGTTGGTGTCCTATATGATTCCCTCTTAATGGTAGGGTAATTAGTTGCACATGAATATGGTATTGGGTTGGATGGTGAGTGTCTCCAGTAAGTTTAATTACATGTTTTGTGTTTCCTGGGTCATAGAAGGGTTCTATAGCTTGTAAAAAAGTAAATGGGATTTTTGCCTTTGGTGATTTAGACTTGGAGAAGATCAAGTGCGTTGTTCTGTGTGACTAGCCTTGAGGTTTTAATTTTTGAGGTTCATTGAGACACATCCACCTTTAGTCCTGCCTGTGTAGTAGCTGGCCTAAATGTATGGAAGACATTATAGCCTTGCACTGCTAGGGTGCTCTCCACTGCTTTAATCCATTTCTCACTGACTACACAGGCGTCCACATCCTCTAGGATGAGGAGAGCTTACATTGTCCATTAAAATGACGAAACAAGTCATGGACATTCAGAATCGCCAATTAGCTGAAACACCTGATGTTCAAAATGATGTGAAGATTACTGATCCTACAGACATTGCCAACATACTGGCTGACAGGTTCAGTGCAAACTTCTCCCCCCCCCAAAAGGAGAGATATCTATACCAAACGATTGCAGCCCCCCAAACATCTCCAGCGCCCAAGTGAGAACTGCTCTCTCCAAAGCAAAAAACACAGCATCCATGGGACCTGATGGTGTCCCCGGCTGTGTGCTCCATGAACTCAATGAGGAATTAAACCCACAGCTAGGACAGCTGTTTAATCAAAGTCTTACCTCTGGATACGTACCCAGGGGTGGCGCACTGCAACTGTGGTACCACTTCACAAAGGCGGTGCCTCCACCGACCCTGGAAATTACCGGCCCATTAGCTTGACAAGCCTTATCTGCAAAGCCATGGAGAGGATCATAATGGACCTCATAAATAAAGACATAGGGAATTTGCAGACTTTGGATCCAACCCAGTTTGGCTTTGTCAAAGGCAGATCATGCCTTTTAAACTTGGTTGACTTTTTGAAACAGTCACCAAAGCCATTGATGAGGAAAGGCAGTCCATACAGCCTACCTCGATCTGGCTAAGGCCTTGATACAATACCCCACTCGGGTATCATTGAAAAACTCATCAGCTTAAATGTCAACCCATACATCACAAGATGGGTTGCAAACTGGCTGAGTGACAGAACCCACAGGGTCAGAGTTGCTGGCGCCATGTCAGACTCAAAGCCTGTCACAAGTGGTGTCCCACAGGGCTCAGTCCTGGGCCCACTCTTGTTTGGCATCTACTTTTCGAAGTACAAGCAAACACAGGAGGGTTATGGCTGACAAAGTTTGCAGATGACTGCAAACTGGGCCATAGTAGAAAACACATCTGATACAGATATCCTTCAGAAGGGTCTCAGAAACGGATAACTGGTGCCAGAGCCACGGCCTAAAGTTAAATGCCAAAAATGCATAGTCATACCCTTCGGGAAAAACAAGGTTACCTAGCTACCAAATAGGTGGCAATCCACTGAGCACAGAAGAAGTTATCAGGGACCTGGGGACCCAGGTTGATAGTAGTCTGTCATTCGACACCCATGTAGCTAAAGTAGTTAGGAAGACCTTCTACATTGCCCACCTTATCATGAAGGCATTCTCATCTAGATCAAGGGAGGTCATAGTCTCCCTTTACTCATCACTCATCAGACCAATGATTGCGTACAATGCCCCATTCGGAATGTATCTGACCCGACACTTGCAGCAGCTGGAGGCCACAAAAGTTCCTCACCAAAAGGATAAAGGGTCTCAAAAATCTGTCCTATGCTGCCCGACTGAAAGAACTCCAGCTCTATTCAGTCGCTTACCGCTTGCTCAGAGGTGACCTTTGCCTAACATACAAGGCCATGTCAAACCCAGATTTGATGAATATGCTTCACCTCAAAAAATCTAGATCCATTAGAGCCACAAGGGCGGGAGACTTAAACCTTGACACGGCTATTAATAGGACGTGCTGGAGGGATAGATTCATCACCCAAAGACTCCCTATGCTGTGGAACAAAATCCCGGTACATGTGAGGCAGAGCACCTCGCTGGCCTTGTTCAAGAGAAATCTTGACCAATGGATGGGAGATCACAGATATACCCCAGGGATTACCTCAGTGTCACTGCTCGACAGAGGCACAGCAAAATAATGGGTATAGTTCCCCATACTAAAGGGGTGGCGTAAGCCACAAAACAATGGGCTAGGCTTGTAAATGCCCTCGGGCAGATAGCCTAGTATGAACCTATGAACCTATGAAATGGACATTCTTGTTTAGATTCCTGGTATTGACATGTACCACCTTTGTATTTTCTTGGTATTGATTTGCTATTTTGAAAAAAAAAAAAAATATTAGGTTGGCATTGCTAAAAAAGGTACTTTGGGGAAGGACTTTGTTTTAGCTAATGTTTGAAAGCCTAGAGGAGAGAGATGCAGACCATCCCTGACAAAGCAGCATGGCCTATTGACCATCTCCTTCCATGCTGACAAATATTGCACTCTCTTAAAATGACACCAGAAAATAAGGCAGATATGCTTTCATGTTGTGGTATCATTCTTGGAGAGAGTAAAATGCTGTGCAGTTCTAGGTTCATAGTAGCCAGGGATACTCATTCCAACAAGTCCATCAAGTCTTTCTTCGTATAGTCTTGGGGAGCATGTCGCAGGTCCTTTATGCCCACATGGAGTATGGCCGAGTCATATTGGTACTTGTAGTCCACTGACCTGAGTGCATGCATAATCTAATGGATCTTGTCCCTGATAAGGAAATTACAGTACATTTCTCCTTACTCAGCCTAGTGAGAGGGACATCAGTGTGAAGACTCTAGTGGTCAGAATGTTGGATTGTGTGGTGGCTTGCCTCATGGACTTAGATGTAGGGGATCCATGAAATGTGGTTGTGTATGTTGTTGCGGGTGTTTTGGAAGAATGCGTTTGGGGCTGCTGAGGGTATTTTTGTGTGTGCTTTTATTTGAGGTTTTTGGGATTTAGGGAAATTATATTAATTACCTTGGCATACGTGTCTCCAGATTTCTGGTTCATGCTGTGCGTGATAGGTGCAATGTGTGCACAGCTAACAACCTGATTGACATTAGGAATGCTGTTACGTGAGAGCTTTGCCTTCAGTGACATTGACTAAATGCATCTTTCACATACCTTATCAGTTTGTGAATTTAGCTGCTTGTCAATGAACTTGGAAAATTTCTCCAACTGACCTAGTGGAAAAGGTCATATGCTTGGCAGTGGCCCTTTTATTGATTTAGGTGGTTGATGCTCCTGACTTTAGTCTATATTCTCACAGCATGTTTACAACTTTTGTGGCAGTGCTTGTCACTGCACAAGCTTGTTGTCCTGTGCACTTCTAGATATTGGTGAAATTTCAAGGGTACTTTTAGGGAAAATGTCACCTCATGGTGCCTGCATCTGTACAAGGCACTGCCAAACACTTGAGGGAAACTACCGTAGTAGACCCTAATGATTTATGGATGAAGAATTTAAGATACTGTGAAGTTAGGTTAGATAGTAAGGTACTTTTCTGTTAACCCCCTACCACGTGTCTTGGGACCCAGACTGGCATGTGTTGCCCTGTTGAGATTCTGGTTTTCTACCGTTCAGAAAAAATGCTTGCGAATGCAAAACCTGTTCTGTCAACTTTCTAAGTTTGTGAGAGCAATATTTAAAAAGCCTGCCTTTTGCTTAAAACGCATTTTCTATGAAAACAAAAAAGAGAAAGCGAGGGGAAAAAGCAGTGGAGGGAGTTTGTTTCAGTAAGATTGCTATCGGTCATGTTGAAGTCAAATATGATATTATGGTTTATGGACCTGCAACTCATTTGTAATTAACTTAATATCCTACATTGGGAGGAGGGGTACTGGTTTTTGCCATGTGAATGTCAGTCTTTATCGATTTATTAAAAATGAGTGCTTCACTATCTCTGTATAGTGTATTCTTAATCGGAGGGCATATCTTTCGCCTGTTTTGATAACGCTGTAACCTGTTGGTGATGTTGTGCTGTGTAGTTATCAACCTGTTTGAATGGCTGAGAGACTGGATTATAACTGCATAATGCAATGTAAAAGTCAGTAGGAAGAGTCCACGCATTCTCCATTCCCTTCAGTAGTTGATGATGATGGCTCCCTCGCATTTCTGTAATTTCACCTATACAGCATGTAAAGCTTGACTGTCGCTTTGTAGGAAGTAATATCCACATACATGAGTAATTGAGTAATAGTATGTGCTTCCTGTGAGATGCCGAACTTCATATTAGTATAAATAAGTTGTCCTACTTTATAACAGTCCACAATTTTACCTTAGAATGTTAGCCCTGTCCCTTGTAAAGTGTTTGATCCTATGGTAAATCACTGATAATTTCTTTTAATCAATGTTTACATTCTACTTAATATTCTGAAAATACATGTTGATGCCAAACATGTACTGTTAAATTTTAATAAATTAAAGTAGTATTACAGTGTGTCCTAAAAGTGCTGCATTTTGTATAACATAGAAGGCAAAACACTGTAAAGTGAAGTTTATGGCACAACTCTTAAAACTTTTACATTATTACAGGCTTACTAATGTGTGGTAGGGGTTTAACGGAAAAGTACCGACAGTAAAGAGAATTTACTTTGTCAAGAATGATGAGTAGTGGGGAGTCACTTAATTGGTTTCTGTCTGGCTGCAAGTAATGCTGGTCTTGCCATAGTCTTCACTTGTGCAGGTATAGTGTGTTACTCTGTTCAAAATATAGTGAATTTCAACACTTATCGACATTATTGGAGGGTACATGTTATCTAGCCTGTTAGTCTGATGTCTTGAAAGATTGCAGATCGAAGCCTGTATTATTGGTGTCTTTTCGATCATAAATATTTCTAGGTTTCTGGATGGTGTACACAGAATGGAAGTATATATTTTGAATCAGTAAGCTTGATCCTATGTAAATGAAGTGGTAACAGTGGTAATTAAGCCTTAAAATGTTTTGGTTTTAAATTGTAAGAGTGAATCTGCAAAAGAATTCTCAAATTTTAACACAACAATCCAGGGCTTTATCAAGTTTTATAATATTAATTTACCAGTAAATCAATCATCAGTCGTTAATGGCAGGAAGGATAGTAAGATGAGAGAATTATATTATGTAGCCATTGACGTTTATTAAATTTTACATATTATCTTTGGGAGAAAATCAGCATCATTAGTAGCAAGAAGCGCATCAATGAGAATTTTATGTGCTCATTGCAGTCTCTTCAAAAAGGTGGTGGTCAAGGTTATTGGTGAAAGATTTTATCTTGTCAGTCTTTTGTGTGTGACAGAATTTATTTTTATTTTAATCTTTTATTAACAGAGTTAGTCTCACTGGACTAGTTGCCTGTCTTCAGGGGAGACCCTAGGTGGTATTTTATACTACTTGGGGGAAATTTAGCCAGGATATTGGGTATCTTCTTTAAGAAGACATGAACAATGTTAAGACTGATAATATTTAACGTTTCAGTACATCACATTGTAAATTATTTTGTCCATGAGACAGTTTTTAGAAGATCTTGATTCAGGGGATAATCAGCTTGGAAAAGGAGTGTCCTAGGATCGAATGCTAGCTGTTAAGTGACCACATTGATTAATGCTGCTGTGACACCCCAACAGGGAGAAGAGAAGATGAAGAAATAGAGAAGATATTGGTGAAATTCTTTTAAAGAATTATACACCCCAGGAAGTATAAGGGGAAGAAAGAGAATAAGGAATATTTGAAAGAGAGATTGCAAAAGCTATCACATAATCACTATAACTTGGGCTTCAGGCCAGTTATTTTACATTAAGAAGGTTCGTGGTCTGCACTCTTGTGGGAGAAGAGGCTGGACTCTGCCCTTCTGAGCTGGGAATTTCTGGTTAAAGGTTTATAGTGCCTGAATATTTGAACTGTATCTTACTGAAATTGGTACACCTTGTTTGCTCTAGCATAGACTAGATCCAGGCCTGCTGAATCTAGCTTTGTTTATATGCTTGTTGTTTGTTTGCTTGTTATTTCCCTGGAAGCTAATTCCACCTAATACGCGGCTTCTCAGCGCTTCTGTGGATCACTAGTGATATCTGCATTGCTTACTGTACTAGTTCCTTGTTTCACTTGAAAGAAAGTTACTGTTTGTCGTTTTTGCATTTAGTTACTTGTAACACATTGCACTCAAGTTACCTGGCACTTGCTCACTAAAGCAATTATATAAGTCAGCACTAAAAATTAAAAGCACTACACCCTCACTCCCCACTGGCCCTTGTTTTCAATTATTAAGGAATTCCCAATATTATTCTAGCATGTCCAAAGGTCAGTTGTCAATCTCCTCTCGGTCCAGCTGGTGAATCTGGGAATCTTGAGGCAATGTTATAACTGCCTCATGTACACAGACAACCCTCTCCTCCTCCCACATAACACAAATACTTGCGAGAGATGCAGCTATTTAGCCAAACTGGAGGCTGAGCTCTCTCAACTCAGGACTGGCAAGACCAGACAGGAGGAGAAGGCAACTACACACACCACAAAACCAGCCTCACATAATGCTACCACACCACTGAATCAAACACATAAACACACAAAGACATACTCGGAGGCTCTGAGTAAAATTTACCTAAACAGCAGAGGCCTCCAAAGCAGACACCCAAACAACTGCTACCTCAAGACACCCCACAAGCAACACATAAACCACAAAAGCAGTGTGCAAAGCAGTCACAGCCCTTAAGGCCAAATACAACACCAAACATACTTGTCATAGGTGACTCCATAGTCAGACACACTGACGTCCCACTCACCAGGCTGAACAAGGAGAGGGTCACAGTAAGCTGCCTATCGGGCGCTAGAATCTGCCACATAACACAAGCACTCTGGTCACTCCATGGCAAGTACAAATATGACACAGTCATTGTCCATGCTGGTGTGAACGACCTGAGACGTACCTCCCTGGACTACATGAAAAGAGACACAGAGGAGCTCTCTGATTATGTAGCCCAGGCAGGTATGACCCTGACCCTGAGCAGTATCCTTCCTTCACCAAGAATGATGCCACAATATAGAGACAAGATGATCAGCTTTAACAATTGGCTTAATGTCTGGTGTCATTCAAAGGGGATCCAGTGTCTGTCTGCCTGGGATGACATGCTTGACAAGCCACGCTGCTTCGCAAGGGACGGCTTGCACCTGTCACCCTGGGATTCCGGATATTGGCTAAGGCTCTTGCCACCCCCATAGTGCCTTTTTTAGGCAAGGCTCAAATTCTAAACCTACCACCCTAGAAAACAAAAATGGGAAGAAACTGAGGGTAATGCTGCTCAATGCCAGAAGTCTAAATCTCAAGATGCATGCACTCGAGGCCCTTCTCAGTATGGAGAACATCGATGTCTGTGCTGTAACTGAAACCTGGTTCAAGGCTCCTGAGAGCACCCCGGCACTATTAGGTTTTACCTCATATCATGCGTTCCGGCCCCAAAACCCGGACCACATCACAAAAGGAGGGGGTGTATCCATATTCATAAAGGATACCCACACCTCTAGGTTGGTGGCAACGCACGAAGCTTCGGAAACCATCCAGGTGCAACTAACCATAGGCAAAACTGCTCTACAAATTGTAGCATGCTACAGGCCACCCTCTCAAACTCAGGAACCCCACACAGCCTTCCTGAAGACACTGGAGGGTATAAATGTATCTCCAAACACCATCATATTGGGTGACTTCAACTACCGAATATAGACTGGGAACATTACTCAAGCCCTAACTTTCTAGCCCAACGGTTCCTGGAGTTCATAAATTCAAATGCCATGGAACAGCTAGTCACTGTTCCCACGAGAGGAGAAAATATACTAGATCTCATTATCACAAACATGGGGACAAAATGCTCCACACGGAAGTATATCCCTCATTGGTGAGATCTGATCATAAACTAATCTCACTGGAAATCCACATCCCGCCCCACCCCAAACAAAAAGACCACAGTGAAGAACTTCTCTAAAGCAAACTTTACACTACTCAAGACTGGTGTGGTATCCTTCAAGGCCCCTGAGCCAGTGGAAACCACAACCAAAGCTGCGGAAGTCCTTACAAATGCCTTCTATGAACACCTCCAAGACTGCATGGATCAGGCAATCCCAAATAAAACCAAGACTCTTTCCACAAAGGGCAAACGTCCAGTCTGGTGGACCCCAGCCATTAACAAACTTTACAATAATAGGAGAAAGCTATTACATGATAGAACAAAATCCATAAAAGGGAAGTCACCCCTGATCATTATTAGTAAAAAAATACGAGCACTCATAAAATCAACTAAGGCCAATTTTGAGAGAAAAATTGCCATGGATTCAAAGGACAATCATAAGGCCTTTTTCAGCTATGTTAGGAACCTGGGTGGAAACTCCCAGATATGCTCAGAATTAGTCCAAAATGATACAAAAATCACTGAACCCACAGACATTGCCAACATACTGGCAGACAGGTTCAGTGCAAACTTCACCCCTCTCCCCTAAAGGAGAGATAACTATCCCAGCAGAGTGTAGCCTCCCAGACATCTCAAATGCGCAGGTGAAAGCTGCTCGCTCTAAAGCTAAAAACACAGCATCAATGGGACCGGATGGTGTCCCCGGCTGTGTGCTACACGAGCTAAATGAGGAATTAAACCCGCACATAAGGCAGCTGTTTAATCTCAGCCTTACCACAGGATACGTGCCCAAGGAGTGGCGTACGGCAACTGTGGTCCCACTCCACAAAGGCGGTGCCTCTACGGACCCTGGTAATTACCGCCCCATAAGCTTAACAAGTCTAGTCTGCAAAGCTATGGAGAGGATCATAATGGAGCTCATAAAGATATAGGGGACTTGCAGACATTGGACCCGACCCAGTTTGGCTTCGTCAAGGGCAGATCATGCCTTTTGAACTTGGTCGACTTCTTCGAAACAGTCACGAAGGCCATTGATGAGGGAAAGGCAGTCCATACAGCCTACCTTGACCTTGCAAAGGCCTTCGACACAATACAGAGTAAACCAAGTCCTATGCACGAAGGGATGCACGGTCCAAACCAAGTAGAAAGCACCAAATAGACCAGCAAGGCAGCACAGAGTTCAATAAATTTATTAGATACTGATATAAATAACAAACTAGTTTCGGCAGACAGCCTTCTTCAGTGTAAAACAGTATAGTCAAGTTCCTTTGAGTCATCATTTAAATACATATCAAGAGCCAATCAAAAATTAAGCTCATGAATATTCATAAATTTGAAACATATTTTTGACATTTTTAAAGCGCTAAGAACCAAGGTTTGTCATACAAATATACAGTGGAAAATATATATACTAGTGAAGTCCGTCCATAACAGGAAAGATAACCACCAAATAAATACATGAAATTAGGCAAGTTGTTGGTATATTCTAGCATGTCCATCTGGCCATGTATTCATACTCATAATCAAATTTTTTGTCATTCAATATTTGATTAGCCACTGGCACTTGCTATTAAGCAATTCTTTATTAAAGGCACCAAAGGTATTATATATCAAGTACTTCAGAGAGAGCTCAGCTCAAACATATCATATCAAGGGGCATTTTGTCGGGGGGTTGAATTGTATATATCGTGTGTGTGTATATAGATTTACAGTGGGCAAAACAGGTAGTAAACATTGAACAAAATATAAAAAGGTAACACCCTTCGACAACAATGAAGAAGTAAACACCCTAAACATGAAGGCTTGGGACAACATATTACATATTGGCTTGGGACAACATATGTTCACACTTCCTTTTGGCTTACAATTAGAACACTAACTGGTCTTATGACTATGTAGTATATGTTATATGATTGTGCACAATAGTCTATGGTACATGATATATTCATATGTGTTTGCTTTACTGTAGCCAATTTATAAGCTTTATTTCATTCTCTGCTGTGACTATTAGACAGTTTATGAATGGAACTCTTACACATTTTATATTGACAATTAACTGACCAGTACTAATATTTCCTTCACAATATATTGGGGAACTATTGGTATGAGTTAAGTGAACACAATATATATGAATGGTTGTGACCACACTTGTTGTATCCTTATAACACATTTCAGCATAATTGTGCTTTAGACCTTAATATGTGTTACACATTTAATATATGATACTATTTCAGTGAGTACAACTTTTGAAAATAGGCTGGATATCTATGGAACTGAGACACAATTATGGCTCCTTCAACATTTGGTTGTCAGCAGGATTAGAATGGTTGTGATATATTATAGTAGGTTAGTTTCTGATTATTTGGAACTATAATGCTTTTGAAGAGTTTAACATATAAATGGAAACACTACTCCTACTATTGTAATAATCCATATAGTATTTATAATTGTTAGTTATTGCCAATCATCAGTCCTTGTGTCTTTTCTGAAATGGACCACTGCTCGGTCCCCCAACCATAATTAAAATTTGTACTTTTACTTATTCATTATTGTTGTGTTTGTCAATTGGATGTACACTTGGTACAGATATTATTATAAACTATAATAAATTGTATAGTGACTAAAGGGGTGATCCGGTTGAGATACTGGCATTATATTATCAAAGAAAATCTACATAACCAGACCACTTGAACTAAAAAAATTTTTTTTAAGGTTCATATTTGTTTGTTGTATTTTTGATCATTTGACCCATATACCTGTACAAAACCTTTCTTTGGTTTTGAAAGTATGGGATCTCAGCAAATATAGTGTTTCGACCTTTTTCCAGTTATGGAATACTTTATTTGAATTTAATGCCTTGTCACAGTGGTTATTTATAGTTGACAGTCAGGCTCATTGGGTTGATTCTGATGATCTATTGGATCTGTGATTCTACCATTGAATATTTAAATTGAACCAATTTTAGGTTGGGTTGTTACATTTAATAGATAAGTCCAAAGTGTTACACGAATATTGTAATATATTTTTATGTTATTCATGGTGCTTGACCTGCCATAGGGATTTAATGGTCCTGGTTTTTCTATTTGTGCTTTCTGCCACCTGTTTGATTTTCTTCCCATTTTGATGTTACTGGGTCTTTCAACCATTATATTACATATTTGGTTTAAAAACTATACTCCTTTGTTACTTTGGTGCTCCACCAGTTTTCATTAGTAGCAGATTCTAACATTGTTCACAACATGGATCTAAATACTATTCTGTCTGGATTATGTGCTGATCGGCAAGATATAGCGGTATTTGGTATTGACCAATTGCCAAGCAATGATCCAGTCAATTCGGTTCAGACTTCTGTGGTAGATTGTGATATGTTTTTCCATTCAATCACCAAAGCATTTAAGACTCTTAGATCAAACATTTGGCATCTTAAGTTATTCAAAGCATATCATGGCTCCCCCCAGAGATTTAAATCCAAACACAACCTCTAGTGGGGAGGCCAGATGACAAATTAAACCAAGATTGGCAGGAGGCTCTTCAGACTGGATCCATGACATTTGTGAACATTTTGTTACAATATTATGAAAGGACAGTAGATACTAATATACTTGAAATTAAAAACATATGTTCAGAGGCTCAAAAGTTTGAATCCTCTATCAAATATCAGGATAATATTAAAAAACTGTCCTCAGAACTGATGGAGCATGAAAAAACTTTAAAGGAACGTAAAATTAAGAAGTTTCATCGTGATTTTTCTGATTATCAACGGGGTAAACCCTTTGATTTCAGTAGATCGGTTAGATTTGCGGATACTAATCAGGTTAAAACAGGGCCCAAAAAGACAAAAAAGAGATTCGGTCTTTCTAAAAAAAAAAATATATCATATATATATAGCTGGTGATGAATCCCTCCTCCCTTTGAGATTTTGAGGGATCAGGGAGAGTTTTTCAGGAAGAAAAAAAAAAAAATTTCCCCTTTAGAGGGGCAAGAGGACGGGGGGGCAGAAAGCACAGAAAGACCGATCACTCCGGTCTCCCTCCAAGGTCTTTTGGACAACTTCCTGAAATAAGAGACATATCAGGGCCGACTCAGAATGTGTTGAATCTATCTAAGACCATATTAACAGATGAACAGGTTGCACTTTTGAATAAGGGTTTGAACTATATTCGGACTTTTTAAATCTTAGGTTGTTCTTTGAGGATAACAAGTCGGAACCATCTGAGGACTTCCTCCTCATTCCACCTCCTATGAGCAAACACGTTTCTATTTTTATGGACTCTATTTTGAGGGATATTCATTTTGAAAATATGGGACATATCATGTTGGCCAGCAACCTAACCCCTGATGACAGGATAGCCCTGAACACCTTGTGTGACAATAAAGATATAGTTATTGTCCCTGCTGATAAGGGAGGTGCAGTTGTGGTTTGGATAATGGATTATTCACGTTCATGAAGGTTAACCCAATTGTCAGATGCCAAGTGCTACATGTACATGTCCATAGACCCCACACGGTATTTAAGGATGAGATTGATTCTTGAGGAGGGTATCATAAACAAGAAAAGTTTGGATTCACTAATGGTGTCTGAACCGTCTAAACAGATATTGTATCTTTTACCCAAAATCCACAAGTCCTTAGAAAACCACGGGTAGACCAATAGTTTCAGGAATAGGCTCTCTTGACTGACCCCCTATGGCCTTTCTTACTAAATATCTAAAACCTTTGTTGGGACACATTAGATCAAGATTGCAGGACACCACACAGTTTCTACAGTTAAATCTTTACAATATTGGTTGGAAAGGGTCAACCTATATTCACCGGGTTCAACACTCTTTTGATATGTATGTCCGAACATGTGTTAAATAAGAATGTTCTGTATTTCCAGGGCCAGTGTTATTGGCAGCTCTATGTTGAGGAATTTATGATCTATGATACATCACATAACATCTTTCAGGTGGAAATGGACATTTGGAGAGACGCTACCCGACGCTGCTTGTTGGTGTGTGGGGGCTGATGTGGTTACTGCGGGAATTTGTTGAGTACCTTAATGACAATGTCTGGGGGAACCCAGACAATACTCCTTCGGGGTTTTTCTTCTCAGTACCCGCAATATAACACCTTGTTACATGCATCAAGTTTACATCCCCGTCACACTATCAGGAGTATTCCCATATCCCAATTTATACGTATCAAACGTCTCAGTTCCAACATTGAGGAATATCAATTGGCCAGTAGGGATCTCAGTCAGAGGTTTACCAATAGGGGATATGATAGATTTGATATTGTGTCGGCTCAGAGAGTAGAGCTGACCGTCTTGAGAGGGATGACTTATTACATTATCAGAATAAGAATAAAAATCAATCCTCTCGTAATACATGTGTCAGATTTATCACCACTTATGGCAGAAACATTAATATGATTAGAAACATCATCAATAAACATTGGAACATTTTATTGGCCACAAGCAATGAAGTATTTTGGGACCCGTTGTCTTTTTTCATACAAACGTGGTAAACCCTAGGTTCCTACTTTTCACATTTGGGACTATTTATAAACAATTGACACTTCATGGTGATGAACTCATTGGGTCATTCCCTTGTGGCCACTGTGGTTCCTGTCAACATATGCTCAAATCCCAAGCGCTCACCCAGTCGTAAATACAGTAGAGTTTTTGACATCAAGATCTTTGGTAACTGTAGTAGCGATTGGGTGGTGTACCTGGCTTCATGTTATTGTGGGGATTTTATGTTGGACCAACCTCTAGCGCTTTGAGATTTAGAATGAGCCCATAAGGAGACAGCGCCTTTATATCAACATACACTAAAACATCCTCAGGCTACAGAACCAACAAAC
This sequence comes from Protopterus annectens, assembly GCF_019279795.1. NCBI lineage: Eukaryota > Metazoa > Chordata > Ceratodontiformes > Protopteridae > Protopterus > Protopterus annectens. The sequence goes on from NC_056748.1 coordinate 798,603,117, forward strand.
AGGGTTGGCATGGGCTACTGGATCAAGAAATATTGGATTACTACATTGGGGTTTATTTCATCCAGGACTGAATGATCATTTATAGGAGAATATGGTTAGTTTGCAAGTATATTATAAAAAAATACACACTAGTTGTTGATTTTAGTTGTTGTCTCCTTATATGTCCCTAAGTATATGGATTATGAACTCCAAAATACCCTGTTTCGGTATTGATCAGAGGGTTTTATTTGGCCATATGGACCATTCCGCAATATTATTATAATATGGGCGGTGTCCAAGTGTAGTTAATGGTCAATCTCTATTCCTGTGGTAGTAGGATTAATATATAATTTAACGATATAGAATGTCTGAGCCCTCTCAATATATGTACTGATACACAATATCTTTAATGCTTGTTATGAAGAATTGTTTAAGCCTTCATGTTTAGGTGTTAGTGTGTTTCCGTTCATCCAATTTTTTTTTTTTTTATTTTTGTTTACTATGTTTTTTCCACTGTAAATCTATATACACACACACACATACTATACAATTCAACCCCAAAACCCCTGCCCCTTATTTATGAGCATGCTTTGAGCCTACTCAATACAAGTACTTGATATATAATAATACCTTTGTACCTATAATTGCTTAATGCTTTAAACAATGGCTAAATCAAATCAAAAATGACAAAAAAAAAAATTTGATTATGTGTATGAATACATGATGATGTGGACAGAATATCTCAACAACAAACAACCTAATTTCATATTTATTTGGTGTGGTTATCTTTCCTGTTATGGACGGATTTTCACTAGTATATATATTTTCCACTGTAGGCTCTTGATATTAAATAATGACTCAAAGGAACTTGACTGCTTACTGTTTTTTACTGAAGAGGCTGTCTGCCGAAACTAGTTTGTTATTTATATCAGTATCTAATAAATTTATTGAACTCTGTGCTGCCTTGCTGGTCTATTTGGTGCTTTCTACTTCGACACAATACCCCACTCGGGTATTGTAGAAAAACTTACCAGCTTAAATGTAAACCCATATGTCACAAGATGGGTTGCAAACTGGCTTAAGGACAGAACCCACAGGGTTAGAGTTGCTGGCGCTATGTCAGACTCCAAGCCGGTCACAAGTGGTGTCCCACAGGGCTCGGTCCTTGTCCCCCTATTGTTCGGCATCTACTTCTCAGAAGTACAGGCCAACATGGGAGGACTTTGGCTGACAAAGTTTGCAGAGGAATGCAAACTGGGCGCCATAGTGGAAAGTGCATCGGACACGGATATCCTTCAGAAGGGACTCACGGAAACAGATAGCTGGTGCCAGAGCCATGGCCTAAAGTTAAACGCCAAAAAATGTATAGTCATACCCTTCGGGAAAAACAAGGTAACCCCAAGCTACCATATAGGTGGCAATCCACTAAGCACAGAAGAGGTTATCAGGGACCTGGGGACCCAGGTTGACAGTGGCCTTTCTTTTGACACTCACGTTGCTAAAGTGGTTAGAAAGACCTTCTACATTGCCCACCTGATCATGAAGGGATTCACATCCAGATCTAATGAGGTCATTGTTCCCCTGTACTCTTCACTTATCAGACCAATGATCGAGTACAATGCCCCATTCGGGATGTATCTCACCCGACATCTGCAGCAATTGGAGAGACCCCAAAAGTTCCTCACCAAAAGGATAAAGGGACTCCAAAATCTGTCATATGCTGCCAGATTGAAGAAACTCCAGCTCTATTCAGTTGCATACCGTCTGCTCAGAGGTGACATGTGCCTGACATACAAGGCCATGTCCAACCCGGAATTAATGGACATGCTCCACCTCAAAAAATCCAAATCCACCAAAACCACTAGAGCAAGCGACTTAAACCTTAGCACGGATATAAATATAGATTTATCACTCAGAGGCTCCCTATGCTGTGGAATACAATCCCGATCCATGTGAGGCAGAGCACCTCGCTGGCTCTGTTCAAGAGAAATCTTGACCTGTGGATGGGAGATCGTAGGTTTATCCCGGGAATCATCTCTGTGTCACTGCTGGACAGAGGCACAACAAACTAATGGGCACAGTATTTTTTCATATAAGGGGTGGCGTAAGCCACAAAAATTTGGGCTAGGCTTATAAATGCCTTAGGGCAGATAGCCTAGTATAAACCTATGAACCTAAGAGGAAGGGCAGTGTTTGATCACACCAATCTCAGAGCTAGAGATTAAAGAAGCAATAAGCTGTTCTGAAGAAGCTTGTATGTACACAAGTGAAAGCGCTTAACCTGTTTTTGCAATAAATTATTTTAAGCATTTTATGTCGTTCACAACATCTTTGGTGGGATTGTGATATCACAGTATTGAGTGGAATTCCCAAGACACAGAGGAGTATTCGTGCACAGTAGAACTGTTGCTTTTTGATGCTTTGGAACAAGATTCCAATCTACTTTAGGCAGAGCTCCTCACTAACACACTCTTGTTGAAGAGAAACCTTGACGAGTGGATGGGAAACTAAGTTTACCCCGGGGATCACTTCAGTGGCTCTGCTGGACAGAGGCATAGGGAACTAATCTAAGGGGGCGGCAAAAGCCCACACATTCTGGCTAGGCTTATAAATGCCTTCGGGTAGATAGCCTAGTACCTACCTATGACCCTATATTTCCAGGAAATGGATATAGCTAGTCTCAAATTTATACATGGGAGCCTATGCTAGAATATGGCAAGGGGGAAGTGTCACTTTCATGTTATGACACGAATAAAAGTGTCCTCGTGGGTTCTGTTCAAGGAGCTTTATTTTAAACAAACACACTACTATTGGTGACTCTTGACTGTAACTTGAGTAACTTGTATACAATTAATGACTATGAGAATGCATGCTTATTCCCTAGCTGCTTTTACAAAGTGGCACTAAGGTTGTGCACATGTGTGGGTTATTTACCTGCACATACAGGCTTGCATGTTCTTAAAGATGTAAGCACACGCACTTTACACTCTGAACTACATCCTCCCTCTTTGAGAAATACACCATACATTTGTTATGAGAGTGTTTAGCATGCAGAAATCACAGATAATCTTTAGACCTGCATTATACAATATTAAACATTTAGTTATGTACAATAAAGTTCACGTTGCTGCATATTTCACACTTGATTTAGACAGTCGTCCATATCGTGTGACATAAAATTGGGAATTAGATTTAGCAACTGGGACAGTTTCTGCAAAATGGTTGACCTGTGGCATGTTCAAATCACTTTCTGGAACAGAATCAACCTTTTGAACACATTCTGGTCTGGAAACAGTGTCTGACTCACTCTTCATTTCAGAGTTTGCATCACAGATACATTGTTGGGATTGCAATGATGATAATGACGATGATGATGATGATGATAGTTCTGGTACAGGAAAAAGATGTCTGCGATTCCTCTTATACTCCACTCCTTTGGAATTTACCAAGTAAGATCTTGGCTTTGCACAGATGCCTGTAATTTGTTCTATTAAATCAAAACCTTTTGTTTGGATTCATACAGTCTCTCCTTCCCTCAAAGGACAAAGTAATCTGCTCTGTATGTCGTAACTAGATTTCTGGATATTGCGCTTCTTAAACAATTGAGCCTTGATGGTTTTAGTGTTCTTAGATTTAGGCTGCTGCAAACTTGAAGAAATAGGTAGCATAGTTCTAGTTCTAGTTTGCCTGGAAAGAAGTCTTTGAGCAGGTGAGCCAAGAATATCATTACTAGGTATGTTTCTGAGATAAAGCACATTCAAGAATACATTGGTGTTGTCACGCTTTGACTTTTCAAGTAATTGCTTTGCACTCTGTACTGCTTGGACTACTAGTGATAGGTAGAAAGTCCCATTCTTTTGCGAATTTCTGAAACAACAGGCTAGTGAATAGAGTACCATTGTCAGAAAAAAGTTTTTGTGGACTACGATGAACTGAGAAATGATGTTTTAACTTGGTATTCTGTTGTATTTCTAGGACATCTGGATAAAGGATCAGCCAGATAAAGCAATTTGCCTTAAGTCTAGACCAATTTGAAATTGCACTTTGGAAATTTGAGCATCAGTCTTTGTAATCTCAGTGGAGCAATAGCTCAACCATAAATATAGTCATGAAACTTGGAGCATGCAAGTACTGCAGCCAAAAGCTCTTTCTCAATCTGAGCATATTGCATCTCAGTTTGGGTTAGTGTTCTAGATGCATATGCTACTGGTCTGCCCTATTGAAGTATGACTGCACCTACACCAAATTTTGAAGCATCACAGGAAAGAGTAGCTGGTTTGTTCACATCATAATATCTTAATGTAGATGGGGTGGCAATTTTCTCCTTAAGGTCTTCAAAAGCCTTCTGATGTTGTTCAAATCATGACCATGCAACATTTTTGCATGTTTGCTCTCTTAAAGATGCTGTTAACTCACTGAAGTTTAGTATAAATTTGCCTAAATAGTCTACCATAATCAGAAAACGATGTAAACTTTGCACATTATCTGGTGCTGTCATGTCTAGAATAGCTGCTTGCTTGATTGGGTCTGGTCTCTAGCCTGTACTTGTAAACAAATGACATACATACGTAACTTCTGGAAGTCTGAGTTGCATTTCAGAGGACTGAGCTTTAAGTTGACTTCAAGTGCTCTGTCTAGAACTTTCTTGAGGTTTCTGTCATGCTGTGCTGCACCATTGCCTCCAACCAACAGATTGTCTACTATTATGGCACAAGGATAACCTGAAAAAAAATTGTTCCATTGCAGGCTGAAACACTTCACTTGCAGAATTTATTCCAAATGGCATCCTTTGACATCTATATCTCCCAAACAGAGAAATGAGGATTTGCGATTAAGCATCACTTGCCAAAATTAACTCTTTGCATTCAAAACAGAAAATACAGTGGCATTCGGTATTAGAGCTGCAATTTCTAAAACTGTGCATTGCATGATATGGTCTCTAATGCTTTGTTCAGATCTCTTGGGTCAATGCATATTCTGATTTCATCTGACCCTTTCTTGTGAGCGACTACCATGTTCAGCGCCCATTCATTAGGTTCTGTGACTGGACAAATCACATCTTGCTATACCATTTTATTCAACTGAGCTTTAACTTTGGTTTGCATAGCTATCAGAACTCTTCTTGCTGGTCCGACTACTGGAGTAACCCCTGGGTCTAACTTCATGTAATACACAACAGAAAGATTGCCCAATTTGTCATTGAAAACATCATCATACTCTGAGAAAATGGCTTCAGAGAAACTGGAACTCGGAACTGCACTCACATGATGAACTTCTATGGTAAAAGAAAGCAGATTTATTCTTATACTATCTGAGACCCAGTAAAGATTGCATTGGTCTTCGGACTAAATAGAATAACAATTTGTAACAATTCTCAACCAAATAGCATGAAAGTGTCATTGAGACTTCAGTTTAAATGTCTTCACCTCCATAAGCGACGTCTCGCACTACTGGTTACATTGAGTTGTTTGTTAGTTCTCACACTTGCAGATGTGTCTGCTGATATAACCTAACCCTTTGACCCAGTGTCTACTTTGAGCTCTGTGGATTTTCCATTCATCCAGATGGTACAAAATACTTCTTGTTGATAAGCTGACTGCATCAACTCTTTCACCAAGCACTGATGCACCATTTGCTTAGAAAGCTGGCTGCATTGGCTCTATTTGATCAACTTCTTTTTTGTGTGACCTTTCTTTACAACTGTTTGAGGCTTACTTGATTTAAAAAAACTTTTGGAAATGGTTCCAATTTTTGCAGTTGCAACATTGCTGTCTAAATGCTAACACTTCTCTCTTTTAGACTCATAATTCGTACCACAATTGCAACAGTTAACAATTAAGCTATGTTTGGGTTTTGCTGATTCATGTTTGTATTGCACTGAGCTGGTGCTGCAGCTCACATTTTTCCTGGAACTTTCTAGAAAACCTCGTGGCTTCTTTGGAAATCCTGCAGCTGCCATGTGCTTAGGCCTGTTCTTGTTTGCCACGTGTTGCATATTGTCTGCGTTTGCTCTGGAGCCATCTGAAACCATGCTGTTGTCACTCGCAAGCATACTTGTATGTCTTTCTGTCACCTCATGGATCTGACAAATCTCTCTTGTTTTGCTCCGTGTTAAATCACTGTCACAAAGTAAAATCTTTCTCACAGTAGCACTGTTAATACCACATACAGTGGATATAAAAAGTTTACACACCCCTGTTAAAATGTCAGGTTTTTGTGATATAAAAAATGAGACCACAATAAATCATTTCAAAACTTTTCCCACCTTTAATTTGACCTATAACCTCTACAGTTCAATTGAAAAATGAACAAATCTGTTGGGGGAGAAATATAAAAAATGTATAATAAGCTGGTTGCGTAAGTGTGCACACCCTTAAACTAATACTATGTTGAAGCACCTTTTGATTTAATTACAGCATTCAGTTTTCTTGGGTAGGAGTCCTATCAGCATGGGACATCTTGACTTGGCAATATTTGTCCACTCTTCCTTGCAAATGTGCTCCAAATCTATCAGATTGTGAGGGCATCTCTTGTGCACAGCCCTTTTCAGCTCGCCCCACAAATTTTCTGTTGGACTTAGGTTTGGGCTTTGGCTGGGCCATTCCAAAACTTTAATTTTCTTCTGGTGAAGCCATTCTTTTGTTGATTTGCATGTATGCTTGGGGTCATTGTCTTATTCAGCTTTCTAGCAGACGCCTAAAGCTTTTGGGCCAAAATTAACTGGTATTTGGAACTGTTCATAATTCCTTCCACCTTGACTAAAGCCCCAGTTCCAATTGAAGAAAAGCAATCAAAAGCATGATACTGCTACCACCATGCTTCACTGTGGGGATGTTGTTCTTTTGGTGATGTGAAGTGTTGTTTTTGCGCCAAACGCACCTTATGGAATTGTGGCCAAAAAGTTCGACCTCCTTGGTCTCATCACACCGTAACACATTTTCCCACATGCTTTTGGGAGACTTGATGTATTGTTTTGCTAATTTTAGCCTGACCTGGATGTTTTTCTGTGTAAGAAAAGGCGTCCGTCTTGCAACCCTACCCCATAGCCCAGACATATGGAGAATATAGGAGATTGTTGTCACATGTAGTACACAACCAGTACCTGCCAGAAATTCCTGCAGCTCGTTCAATGTTGCCGTAGGTCTCTTGGCAGCCTCCTTGTCCAGTTTTCGTCTCGTCCTTTCATCAGTTTTGGAGGGACGTCCAGTTCTTGGCAAAGTCACTGTTTGTTCCATATTTTCTCCACTTTTTGATGACTGTCTTCACTGTGTTCCATGGTGTATCCAATGCTGTGGAAATTTTTTTGTACCCTTCTCCTGACATTAAAGGGATCTCATTGTTGAAAGGTAAGCTCTCTGCAAACCACTGCTTTTGCTGTAGCAAGCAACTAAGTAAATGTCAGGAAAATCTTACTAGGACAGCCAAACTTTATTTATTTGGGGTTAATCAGAGAATCTCTAATTGATTACAAGTGTGTACACATGAAGACTGAATGTTGTAATTAAATCAAAAGGTGCTTCAACAAAGTATTAGTTTAAGGGTGTGCACGTTTATGCAACCAGCATATTGTACGTGTTTTATTTTTTTATATTTTTCTCCGTAACAGATTTGTTTTATCAACACTTATTTTGCTTTAAAAGTACTCTTTTTCTGCTTTAAACATACTTATTTTACTTTACAATTAATTGTTTCATCAAATACTTTAAAGTAGCATTTTCTTTAGTTAATGCACTTTTCATACTTTCCACTTGCCTTATAATTCGGTTTGCGTCCTTGTAATGCCACTGTATTGTCTTCCTTATCGAGTAGATAGTTTGTTTTATTTCTCATTGCCTTTGATTCTTTATGGTTATAGGTCACATTAAAGGTAGGAAAAGTTTTGAAATTGTTTATTGGAGTCTCATTTTTTTATGTCACAAAAGCCTGGCATTTTAACAGTGGTGTGTAAACTTTTTATATCCACTGTACAAGCCTTTATCAGCTCATCTTTTAGATTACCAAACTGACACATCTTAGTTCTGTTTCTCAAGTCAGTTATATAAGCTGCAAATGTTTCCCCCTGGTTTCTGATCTCTTGTGTAAAACAAATTCCTCTCTAACGTAATAGTCATCTGGGGTTGCACATTTCTCTGAATTTGCGCTTCCAACACTCAGGGTCTTCCCTTGATTCAGCTTGTACAACAACATGGGGGTCTGCACCTTCTCCTTCATATACTGCTGGTGCATACGCAAATGTACGCTCTCCTTTTATGGCCTCAGACCCTGCTAGGTTTAGCAAAATGAATGCCTTGGTGCATACATCTCTATCTGCATAAGCTGCTTGTATGAAAATATATTCTTGCTCAAATATTCTCCATTTCTGTGCAATATTCTGATCAAACACAAGTGGCAGAGGTTTTCAAAATCTGTCTGCCGTATTAACACATACCAGTGAAGGGATTTTGCGAATAAGCATGAATATATACACACACACACACACACACACACACACACACACACACACACACACACGCGCAAGTTTCCGGCATAAACAGAACTTGTCCATTGCCTTTGTGCTCTGAACTTTTACTTTCGTTGGGCTTATCGGAGTTATGCGAATAAACAAACTCTTGGTACTTTTGAATAACTGGATTTTGTGAAATGACTTCTCGGGCTTTTCGATACTTTACTGGATTTTGTGAAATAACTTCTCTGTTTTTTCGACGCTTTTGGAATTTTATCAGTAATGGCAGCAATGTTAAAATAATGCGCCATCACTTGCTAAAGTCAGCACTTTAAGAAACATTTGAGAACTTTATGGTGCGACTGAGTAACTCACGAGCACTGTAATACTCTTGTAATGTCGTCTCTTGCAAGAAAACATCTCTATCAGTGTAGGAAACATGTTCAGCAACTGCACAATGCGAATAAATCAAACATCTTTTGCCCAAAACTCAGTAACTTTTCAGAGTAATTGTACTTTGCGAATAACTGCATACAGCACACTGAAATGTTCCCAGAATGGTGGTACCTTGCTGGGCAACTGTTTACAGTACAGCACTCTGTAATGGCGATACTTTGCGAACAGACACACCCAGCACAAGAACTTTTTCTAAACAGCTATACTTTGACTGGTTTATACGAAATAGTTGCACTTTGCACACAATGAACTTTGAAATATATGCACAGTAATAAGCACACTCTGTAAGCACTTTTATACACTCTGAGATACTTTGAATAACTTGCACTCGGCTTGCTTTATTTTTGGATAATGTGCCCATTTTTATTTTTTTTTATTATAATTGTTTTGCTCGTTTAAGCCCATTTTATGCCTAATTTAGTTTGTTTGTGCTTGTTTTGCTCTAAACTTGTCCAAGTTTGCCTTAAACACACTGAGTATGTTTAAAGCAAAATAAATTTCTGCTTTAAACATACTTATTTTACTTTACAATTAATTGTTTCATCAAATACTTTAAAGTAGCATTTTCTTTAGTTAATGCACTTTTCATACTTTCTGCTTGCCTGATAATGCGGTTTGCGTCCTTGTAATGCCCCTGTATTGTCTTTGTTATTGAGTAGATAATTTGTTTTATTTCACATTGCCTTTGATTCTTTGTGGCTCTATTTGTGCTCTTCTTTTCTCTTGGTTTTACCTTCGCTGTCATCTTTACATCTCATAGCTCTGAATATTCTTTCTTCCATTCTGGTTCTGAGACCCTGCCGCTTTTGTGTAATGAATCGAATAAACAAGTCTTCATGGCTTCTGTTCAAGCAGCTTTATTGTATACAAACACAATACTATTGCTGACTATTGCCTGTAACTTAAGTTGCATGTATACAGTAAATGACTATGATCATACATGCTTACTCCCTAGCTGCTTCTACAAAATGGCATTAAGGTTGTGTACGTGTGCGGGTTATATACGTGTACGTACAACTTTGCATGCTTCTTAAAGATATACACACACACGCACTTTACACTCTGATCTACAGGAAGGTTGTCAGAGATGGTACAACTGACAAGGGGGACCAGACAGGGATGCTTTTTCTCTCCCGTCTTGTTTGCCTTGTGTTTAGAACCCTAGGCATAGGATGTCAGGATTTTTGAGCTAAAAGGTTACCAAAGACAAGATGTTTGCAGACAATGTCATAATATACACAGTATACCTGGAGAAGGCGGTACCAAGGATATTTGCGATTCTAGACGAGTATAAAAAGTTATAAAGTAAATGTGACTAAAATCAAGTCCATAGCAGTAAACTACTCCCCTACACATAACTTGGTTCAAAGTTATCCATATCTATGGGGGTCATAATGGAATGGGGTATCTGGGGATTTGGCTAATGAAGATCTCACAACAGGGATCTAAGGAAATGTGGGAGGAAGCAAAAGTAAAAATCATAAACGTGTTGAAGCAGTGGCAGTTAATGTTTATGGATTTGGACACTAAGATACAAGCAGTTAAAATATTAGTGGTCCCACTGATCATATATGTTGAGCAGACTTTCTTTTGTACCCCCTGTAGGGGAGTATGGCATGGTCTTAATAATGCAAATTCATTTGGGAAAAGAAAAAAAAAGGTAGTGTGAGAATACTATTGATAAGGGGATTAGCCCTGCCAGACTTGCTTGTATTGCCCAAAAATAACCTTGTAAGATGTCTTTATTCTGCTTTACTCATACCTCATCAGACCCGCTATTGACGATAATGTTTCTTATGGCATTTATTTGTCTATAAACTGATTTAATCTTGAGAGAGCTCTGAGATTCATAACTAGTTAGATTTTTAAAGCCACTGATATTTTTAATCAGGATAGACTGGCAGACTTTTCTGTTTATTCAGTCTAACCTTTTGAGTCATGAAAGATCTAACCATACCTATCCACCTCAGAACATCAAAAGTCTGTCCAAAGGTCCATGAAAAGTAGGTACAAATGGCCAAAAATCTAGACACTGGTTAACATAAAATTTGCTTACATAATTATGCAACTTCATCCATTCCAATGGAATTGTGGGATACCAGCATTCAAATGCCAATTGAAGAACAGACAAAATATTAAACCAGAATCTATTCATGAAAAGTTGAAAGCAGAAATGTACCATTTGCAGGCTATTCTGCATAATTACTGTCTTGTGTTGTCAAGGTCTTTGCTGCAGAGGGGTGATAATTACATTCCTCCATTCACTTGGCACAAAGCCCATCTCTAGGCTGCTTTTAAATCGTGATTCTAGTGGTCCTGAAAAGTTGTTTCATATTATTAATGCACCATAGGATATTATTGTGGTCCATGGTTACATTGCTTTTGACCTTGGAGAGTGCATCAAGGATCTGTTCCCTACTGGTAGTTGGGGTATTTCCTAAAGGTAGGGGGTGGTAAAATTGGAACTAAATTTGTCCATCAGTAGATTTTTAAGATCAGTATAGGAGGTTCCATTTACAATTATTAAATGTAATCCACCGCCTACAGATTGCCAGTTTTAGGAGAGAGAGCGAAGATTTGATTCAAAATCAGGGGCATTTGAGACGGTGTTCCTGGTTGTGTGGCGATAACTACTTTTTTGTAAATTGGATGATGACTGGTGGAATTACTTTGTATGTGCATGATATTTCTTCTTGGCCCTCTTTCATCTAGTTGTCAAGATCATGAGTGACCAGCTACCCATATCTGTCTTATTTTGTGAAGTACAGGTTGAGTGTTAAAATAACATCCTGTTTCTGCGTATAATATGTTACTGTTCATTCAAAAGCATATTATATTGACCTTAACATTTGTATGTTTGACATCAATATGTTTTCAATGTTTTATAAAATTCTAACTGAGCTTCCAAGGCTAATGATGCCAAGCAAGAACGTTATTTAACAATCTACCTAACCCTGATATTTCACTACTGTATGAAGCTGTTAAAATAAAGATTACTATTGTCTTGTTCCTTCAGGTATTTTAGAACACTTGAATTAGGTAAGCAAACTGAAGTTTGTTTTCTTGTTTGCTTACAACTTCCATTGTGGTTTACCTACTTGCATCAGCAGTTAGCAGGACGGTTCAGACCATTTGCGTTCTCTGGTATATTAATACCAAATAAGTTGCAATTTGGAAATTTGGGGCACTACTTGCTGATGAGGCTGTTCCCGTTTCTCTTTTAATTGTTTTCAGTTTGTTTTCTCCTAGATGTTGATGTTTGTATGTGTCTCTGCGTTGGGAGCTGTGGTCATACCTCTCAACCTCTTAGAGCAAGAAATCTGACAAAAAACATAAATAATGGGGGGGGGGCAAAAATAGGGGACACATTGCTCTTAAAAACTAGAATTCTTTGAAGGGTGGGAAGGCTGAGACTCCAGCATCTGTCATTAATATCTGACTTAAATTTTCAATAATTTGCTGTAAAAACGCTGTTTTATGAAAAATGCATGAAAAATGAGACAGAAATCTGGACATTCTGCAAAAATCTGTACAGGTGAGAGGTATGTTGATCGATCCACACTTCTGGGTCATGAGACAATGCATTACTGAGAAGCAGGAGCTCTTTTTTGCCCCAAGAAACTTCTATTTCATTATAACTGATGGTAACAGTGTCCCAGGTTAATGAAGGGATCAAAACGGACAGCTGTTAGTATTTCCACGAACAGCTTCCACTCAAATCTTTAGGTTACGTGGCTGAATATGGGGATGGGATGGGACGGCATTTATTCTGCCACAATGCCCTTTAAAGTATGTGACTGCTGAAATTCAAATATTAACATGCGTTATGTTTTTCCATCGTTGTTTATTTGTACATTTGTAATTAGAGTTAACAAATTAGAGTTAACATCATCAGTCTTTAGGGGAAATTCCTAAAAGTAAGATGTAATAAGAGCCTAACACCGTACACAGAAAGTCACTGACATGGCAGGAAAAAAAACCCTGAATCTCAGGGACATCATCCCTAACAAGCAGTACATGAGCTGTGAATGTGTTTTAATGGAGGTCTGTGGTCATGAAGTTACTGTTTGTGTTATCATGATGCTATCCGGTAAGAAGACCAGCAGTTAAGCAGATAGATTGGAATGACCCTACCCAAACATCTCAACCTTTTAGCATAAAGAAATCCGGGCAAAGTCAGAAATAATGGGGGTGGGGCAAAGGTCCAAAATCAAGGGCAGAGTTTAATTACTGGTGTTATAAACCTAGAACGTTGCTAGAAGAACAGAATTCATATTAGTGTGCATTTTCGGAAGGTACAAAGGTTGAAATTTGTGTCTGTCATTATTTTGAGACATTAATTCCCAATGATTTGCCAGACAACCACACACTTTATGAGGTCTCGACATATGAGACAAAAATCTGGACAGTCTGTGAAAATTTGAACAGTTGAGAGATATGCCCCTATGTAATGTAGTGTTCTTTGGGGATTGGGTTTGTACTATATACCCCTCACCACCTCAAGTTTTAATTTTTTTTTGAACAGTGTAATAGGCTTTCCATACTGAAAAAAAGTCAGTACGAGAAGGTGTTTTTGTGTTAGTTTTAAGGAGCACAACATGAGCAAAGTAACATTTAAAGTCACAGTTACAGGTTAGAAAGCAACTACGTATCCTTATAACAGTATATCATTAGTGGACCAAACAGCATACAAGCTGGATGCACAGAAGTAGTTGAGTCTGTACCCAAATGCTTTGTAATGGGTTATCTCTGAACATTTCTTTAAATTGCAGTACTGTGAAGAGATTAATGTGTATCCGTCCATTTAAGTGTACTGCATTTTGCTGTAGCTCCTTTACCATTCACTAACGCCAAAGCCTTTTCTATGGTTTATGATAATTAGCGAGCATGGATCTGCAGAGAGGTTAATCTTCTTTATCTGTTGTATTGGGGCTAGAATTGGGACCGTGTTATCTTAGAGTCAAAACACAAGATTCTGAATACTTGTACAACTTCAGAGTGGTCTTTTCTTCTCTTCTTTAATTGTTCTCCAGTGCCAGTACTTTCAGGAACACCTATGCCCTTGCTGGGATGGAACATAACAAAAAACAGTCTGGTAAAAAAATACATAAATAAAATAAGTGTGCGTGCTGTGCACACTGCGAGTGTGACAACAGTTCCAATAGTCCTCCTCTTCTCTTTGGCTGGGTGCCTGGCTCCAATTGCGACTGTATTGTAACTGTTTTTTGTTAACTTTCCCTTCCCCCCCCAAACAAAATCAGAATTTAAAGGGGACACTCTGGAATTCGTGGCACACTGTTATTTCAACCCATAAAACTGTTGATACTGAGGAATTCAGTACGATTCAGAGGTATGAATCCAACCATATTTGATCTCCTATTCCGTCCCATAACAAATGGTACCTCAGATACCTGGTTAAAGGAACTAAACCGTCAGCCTATTAAACATGTCCCATTTTGTGTTTTGTCTTTTGTCTTTTTCCTGGTAAGGGGTCGCCACAGCGGAACACCTGTCCGCTAATGATTGGCAGTAGATTTTTACGAAACGCCGAGGTGCCAGCTAGACACCCAACCTTCAACAAAGACTCTCCCATTTATGCACGCATGTCTTTTGAATGCTACCCAACCGCGGGGAGGACATGCAGACTCCACACAGAAGGCACTCACAAGCCAAGCCAAGAATCGAATGGGAGAACCTCTGACCCATTTTGTGTGATGGATTCAAATCCCAGTGTATCCTTCACCTCTGGAACAAACATGTACTGCAGAGCAGCATCCATGCCATCTTCAAGGTAAACCTAGATAATTGGTTGGGCAGCTTTAAGTTCACCTCTGTTCTCTTCTGTCTTGGCTTTCTTTTAGTTTGGAGAGGTTGGAGGAAACTTTTGAATGTTTGTGTGTCTTTTTTTTTTTTTTTTTTTTCTAGCCTTGAAATGGTCTGCCAACCTGATTGTCTGGTACTTTATGAATTACTTCTCTGTTTACCCCAGGTGATGCATATACAGCTAAATGGAAAACCTGAATAAGGTGGGAAATGTCCAGGAAGAGGACTTGGTCAAATTCTGGGATCCAATGGAGAGTGTAGCTAGGACACAGATGGGCTGGGTATCTAAAAGTATGCTAACTCAAATCTTGAAGAACATGGGGATACATGAATGAGTGGACAATGCAAATATTACTTTTTGAAGTGAAAATGGGAAATGGAAGGGAGCAGGAAGAAGAGAGGGTGGAAAGGCTATAGTTGGAAAGAAGTAGAACCTTTCTAGATACCGAAAGCAAGTAAGAACAGAAGGAGGCTAGAAAGAATGGGGAGAAGTTTGACAAAAATTTAATTTACTTTTAGGGGAACAACTTCTGTATTAAGGGTTTATATCTGTGAAAAGAAGAAGGAAAAGGCAGCCAAACAGCAAAACAATACTCCAAAGTATGGTTCAAAGTTTAGTTTATGCAAGAAAAATCATAACAAAATAGAGAAGGTAGTATCGAGGGGGATTTGCAAGCCTTCGAGAAATAAATCAGGAGAAAGCACTGAGGTCTAAAACTGCATGGTCAAATAGGCTGCAAAAGAATTGTACAGAAGAACAATGGAAAGAAATATACCTGGATTCCAGAATAGCAATTAAATTGAGAAATGTTTGCATATTTGGGTAGAAATGTCTGCAGAAATAGTTCTGTACACTAGCAACGCTGCAACAATGTTTTCACAGGCAGATAAGAGATGCTGGAGATGTAACAGGCAAGAGATAAGGAAGTGGGAACATATATATTTTTGTGTGAGAATTTGCAGGTATACTGGGGTGGAATTCAAAGCCTAATGTAGACTGTCCTAGGCGAGGGGGAAAATATTTATATGGGAAGTTATTTGAGTTGGATGAGTAGCAATAAGCCAAGGCATAAAAAATATAAATCTCCGTAGTACTGACAGTAGCCATAAAGGTCATTACCACAAGATGGAAGATGAAAGAGAAGTCACCAGTTGAGCTGAAAAGTGTCGTACAGGAAATTAAAATGAAATGAAGTTGCGACGCCAGTGCAGTAATCCATTTAGTGAATAAATGGGCACTCTGCTAGCAGGACTTGGAAGGTTAGCAAATGAGTTAAGGAAAAAGTGGATAGGGATGTGTATGAAGAAACGTCCGTTTCCATACATATTCATCATAAGGCAACGAATATCAGTTTTGTATTGACTCAATTGCATATAGCGTACATAGTTCAGAACATTTGGACTTTGTATAAAAAAGGGAGGAAAGATGGCCAGAAAACAAGGGTGGATGTCAAGAGCACTGGAAAAGGTATATAAGGGAGCAAGTATTAACTGAATAAAAAACAGGACAAATGATTGACAAGGGTAAAATAATGCCCAGGAAAGCATTGAATGGAAATGAGCAGGTCTTAGGCTGCAAATGCTCATGCATAACTGTGAGATTCATAAGTCACCACGACCTGGCCTCGGATTTCTCAAAAGAATAAGTTTTATATAAAGATTGATTGTATTGTAATTAGTTGTTAGCCGTTTCTTGAAATGTTTAAGAAGAGAAGTAGAAAAAGAATCCAAAATAGAGGACGGCAGCTGTGGTTAGTATCATGCTTTGGTACTTGCGGCGAGTCTACTTTTAAAGCTTGAAGTTTCAAAACTTCAAATTCCTTATGGTGAAGAACACAATATCAAAGTTGTGAAACTTCAAACTATTTACATGAAGATTGCCGTACAGCATGAAACTGGAAATTTACCATTTTCCTCGCTATAGTGCGATCTCCGAGTTGGTATATTTAGTTAGCAGTGGATGTAGGAGATGCAGGGGTACTTGGCCCCTGCAAGAATGTAAAAAAAATGTTATTTTTTTCGAAGTTTCAAAACTTCGGTTTTGTGGTCTCGACCATCAGAAATTTAAAATTTTGAAACTTCGAGCTTTAAAAGTTGACCCCTCAAGACATGCTGCTGTCAGCAGTGTAAGCTATGGCTAGCTGATTTATGGATACAATATGTATGAATGCGGTAATAATACAAAATTTTTAATTTATCATCTAATGTACTGTGGAAAAGTGCACCATGCATGGGGGGGTGGCACAGTATGTGAATCGATGTTTTCTAATGCAGCAATAAAAAGTTGTTTGCTAAAAATGTTGTTGTGGAGGAGAGAGAGAGAGAGAATTCCAGTTAGTCACACTGATGCCTTTCCTTAAGGGATGGCCATTTGGTTGCTATGCAGTCCACCAGGTGCAGAACAAAGATTATAACCTTCATAGTAGCAGGGTTATTAGCCCTTGAACAAAACAGGACAAGAGCCATAGTTATGGGGGAATTTAGCCCTTGCGGGGGGGGGGGGCATAGTCATGGGGGAATTTAGCCCTTGGAAAAAAAAGGACGAGAGCCATAGTCATGGGGGAATTTAGCCCTTGGAAAAAAAAGGACGAGAGCCATAGTCATGGGGGAATTTACTCATTTATTTTGAACCAGGAAATGCTGGCATCCAGAGTAGACAGGAAAATTTAAATGACTGGAGCTGGATTTGAGCAAAAAGGAAGAGACCCTAAGAGGAATGGAACAGGAAATGTCATTGTGTTGGTTGCCTAGGACAACAGCACTGTATTTTGCACATCTGCATGTTGAGTGACAGTGTTTTGTAGAAATTGCTTTTTCTCAGTAGTCGCTTTTGCTGAAGTGTTATACTGTGGAACTCTCAAGTCTGTTAAGTCATTATATACTTTTTGTTTTGTTTAGACTGTGCTGTAATTACGTTTCTGTCACATGGTTACAGCCTCTGTTTCCTACGTATTCCTGTTCTGACCGTCTGGAGAAGGAGACTATCAAATGGGGTAGGTTAATTCAAGCACCAAAAGGGAAATTAGCTAGGCTTAAAATGACCCACAAGGGCAGCTGGCCTAGTACTTGTTTGTGAATGAATGAGTTTCATCTGCGTTTTTGTGGTGTGTTATTGGTAAGGTGGAATGTTTAGTGGCTTTGCATTAGTTGCTGTTACATAACTTGTGCGAGTTACACATCTGTGTTTGGTCTTATTTGAACCAGGAAGTTGTAACTGCTTTTGTCTTGTTCATCTTGGCATTCTTTGAATTTATCAGCTTTTAATTTATACTTCTCTTTAGTAAAAAAAAAAAAATCAGATTTTTTTTTTTTTATGTGTATAGAAGTTTGTGGATTTTGGCATCAACAACACATTCTGATGACTCTGTATAAATGTATTGTTCTGTCAGGATTACTTTCATATGAAGCCTTTTTGAATGATTTATGGACTGCAACATGTATGTGATGGGTTTCAGACTACAGTAGTGATGGCAGTTTTAGATTTGTGTTGCTGACAATTGTGTGCATCTGTAGTATGTTAATTCAGTGAATTTCAACTCAAGACTGTACTAGCTCTGAGCAGTACTTAAAGCTTTTCAGTGTTGTTGAAAATTGTTGCTGCAGACAGCCTTCATAGCTTTGAATTTGAGTGGGGACCCTTTCTGTATTTGGAAAAATAAATTCCGTCTGCTGGCATTGCAATATCCCATACTGGTTCAGGAAAGCACCAGTCATTGGATAAGATAGCTGATATTTACTGGTAATCATTCTGTTTAAAGTTTGTCAGTCATCTCTGTATGCATTTTGTAGAACTAACAAGACAAAATCATGTTGAGTTTTAACTTTGTCTTGGCTTGAACATCAGTGGTGAAAAGGCTTTCTGGCACCTTCTTTGAAACTTTTGTTGAGCTGCAGGGGAAAAAGCAGCTTTGAGTTTCTTTGAAACTGTAATGTGCTTAGAATAAGCAACTCTTGGGTGAGGAAGAAGTAGTTGACTGACTGTGTTTTATGTTTTTATTAATTTTCATGTGCTGAGAGTGAATACAAGTTCAGGTGTGTTCACTTACCTGATGGCCAAACAACATTTATAACTGCTTTTTAGCTCGTAGTTGACTGCATCTTTATTTACATTGCTGTTTCCTGCTATCCTTAAGCTTACGAATTTAACACTGTGCACATTAACATTGTTTTAAACATGAAACGTATTCATCTCATACCTCTCTTCTTCTTCTTTCGGCTTTTCCCGGTTAGGGGTCGCCACAGCGGATCACCTGTCTGCTCATGATTGGCACTGGAGATGTCCTTCAAGGATGCATCTGCAGTCATAACATATGGGTTGTCCTGCCTCAGGCAGCCCTTCGGTCGGCCAGATTCCAAAGTCTGGGTCTGGCCTCGGCTGATGTCGCACTTTCCCCAACATCAGAGCGTCAGGGGTATAAAAGCATCAGCCGACGCCATTTTCCTCAGTCTTTCTTGCCGCGCGGTGCCCGAAGCAGAAGCAGTTCGCAAGTGCCGGTCGGTCAGCTCCTGTGATTCAGCTACCGAAGACTTCGAAAAAGCTAAGTACCCCGTTGGGGACTCTTTCTTGCCTCAGCCGATGTCAGATAAAGTAAATAATTGTTTAACTTGTGGGAAACAAATACCTCATAAGGATTTCCACTCTTACTGCCTCCCTTGCTTAGGCCCAGACCACGACGTCTCGGCCTGTTCAGCCTGTGATTCCTTCAACCGAAGAACTCTTAGACGTCGGTCGGAGTTTGCAGAGGAATTCTTTGGGGCTAATTTTGCATATAAGATGCCGTTGGAGACTCCAACATCGCATTTGGTGAAAAAATGGAAGGACAAGGACCGACACTCGCGGCCTGCGGTTTCGGTTGAAACCATGGTTAGGCCTACCGCCAGTGTCTTGGTTTCGGCCGAAACCGAGTCCTCGGTACTTCCTTTAACCAAATCCACTCAACCAACCACCGCGGCCCTGGAGGCCCCGGCTGAGTCAGCTACTGAGCTACCTACTGAAACCACTGTCCAGGAAATGTCCGACACCATTCCTTTGGACAAGTCTACTCCTGCACGTGGTGCAGCCAGATCCCCTGCATCCATGTCCATTAAGGCTTTTTCCAGGGCTAAAGCTGCTAAACTTGCTAAAGCTTTGCCTCCCAAGACTACCTCTCAGAGGCCTTCTTCTAGTTCTCAGATCCTCAGCCTTGCAGAGGATCTTATCTCTTTAATTAGAGGTTCTCAGCCTCACCCGGACAGGGGCTCTCAACCACCACCAGACAAAAGGCCCAGGACTGAGCCCTCTGACCTACACTCCTCAGATGAGTCTACGGATGGATCTGTGTTGTCAGATCACCAGGAGGAGGCTTATTCGGCCTACGAGGATTCTGATGCTGAAGAATCTATCCCTTCGGCCTCCCCTCCTGAAGAGTTTTCCTTTGGTGAGACACTACACTCTATGAGAGAACATTTTCAGTGGCAGGGTCAGGAATTTTCTGATTCTAGAAAGAGATTAAGGACCTTTTTACATTTACCTCAGCATAGGCCCTTAGCTATACCTCCTGTTTTGAATGTTATTGATGATGTGTACAATGATGTTAGTACAGCCCCTGATTCTCTCCCTCCGGCTCCTGCCAAACCTGATAGATACTACAGGGTCCCGGATTCTCATCTACATCTGTACAAGGCCCATTCTGCAGACCCAGATACTATTTCTCAGGGCCCAAAAGGGGTTGCAGCTGCCACTGCCAAAAATCCTCTACCTTCTGAAAGGGAGTCTAGAGCTTTAGAGAGATGGGGAAAGAAGGTATATACTTCTGCAACTCTTTCCATGAGGGCATTAAATTGTCAATTTCATATGATACAGTGCCAAGAGTATTTGTTAGATGAATTGCATAAGAAGCTTTCCTCTTCTGAACCCCTTGACCGTAAATCCCTTCAGGATCTGGTACATAACTCACAGCAGGTTAGTAATCATTTTTTGCAGTGTGGTTATGATGCACTGGAAGCTTCATGTAGGTCAGCTATGACTGGGGCAGTTATTCGTAGGCATGCCTGGTTGAAGGAACAATCTTTACCAGACCATGTTAAAGCTAAACTCCTGGATGCTCCAATGGAAAAACAAAAATTATTTGGTTCCTCGGCTCAGGAGGTCTTAAAGAAGTTTGAAGAAAAGGCAAAATCTGTGCAAACAGTTAAGGACTTTCTGCAAGTACAACCACCGATTTTCAGCAGAAACTGGCCTACTAAGAATTGGTCCTTTCCAGACTCGGACAGACCCCAGAGAGGCAGGAACAGGCGTCCCAGAGGTAGAGGGCAAGCTAGAGGCTCCTACAGAGGCCGTCAGTGGCAGCCTACCAACCAGAGAGGTAGTGCAGGAACAGCAACAACAACTACTACACCTGGACAGACTCAATGACTTTCCTTTGATTCCGCTGACCAGGGCTCAATTGGAAGCACCATTGGGCGGAAAGCTTTCTTTATTCTCAAAAAACTGGCATTACATTACAAGGGACACATGGACACTGCAAATAATAGACAAAGGATACAGGTTCCACTTCCACACTTTGCCAAGAAGAAACGGAATGCCAAACCTGCCACCAAATCAGAGGGCAGAGGCTTTAAAGCAGATCAACAACTTAATACAAATGAAAGCCATAGAAAAGGTACCTCTTTCAGAACAAGGCCAAGGATTTTACTCCAGATTATTCCTTGTTCCAAGAAAAGAAAATCAATGGAGGCCTATTCTCGACCTGTCCGCACTGAATACTTACCTCATTGTGCCAAAATTCAAGATGCTGACCCTACAGAACTTCTTCCCATGCTGGGCAAGGTGTCTTGGCTGGTGACTCTAGATCTCAAGGAGGCATACCTGCATGTCCCTATTCGGCAAAGTTGCAGAAGACACCTCAGATTTCTTGTATGATCAGAGCATTATCAATTCTCAGCATTGCCCTTTGGCTTATCTACTGCGCCCAGAGTATTCACGAAATGCCTGGCATCAGTAATTGCACACTGCAGACTTCAGGGGATTCAAATATACCCATATCTGGATGACTGCCTTATACAAGCGAACAACAAGAAAAATTTGATAAAGGACTTGGACTATGCCATCCACCTATTACAGGCCTTGGGATACACAGTCAACATCCAAAAATCAAGACTTGTTCCATCCCAAAGGATAACCTTTTTGGGTGCAGATCTAGACACAACCACCCAAATGGCTTTTCTCACAGAAGAAAAACAAAAACAACTTCCGGAGTACTTCATGAATCTGACAAGACAAACTCAGCTAACTGCAAGGAAAATCCTGCAGGCCCTGGGTTACATGGCATCCTGCATAATTCTGATTCCACAAGCCAGGCTGCATATGAGAAAATTACAATGGTACTTAAGGAGTGTATGGTCTCAACACAGTCACAGTTTGGAAACTTTGATACCAATCATTCCTTGCCTTCAAAAGGAATTCCTGCGGTGGGCTCAAGCCTGCCAGTCCAACAGAGGGTTGCCTTTCAACAAACCAAAAACAAAACAAACCATCACCACGGACGCTTCAGACCGAGGATGGGGAGCACACATGGAGGGCAAATGTATCCAAGGCCTATGGTCTCAAGGACAGCTGCGCATGCACATAAACCAAAAGGAAATGCTGGCAGTGATGCACGCTATCGAGGCCTTCAAACCTTTCCTCCATCAAGGCCACCTGTTAATAAGGACAGACAACATCACAGTCATGTGGTACATAAACAAGCAAGGAGGCACGCATTCCTACCCTCTATGCAGGCTGGCCATGAATCTATGGGAACTATGCTTGAAACTCAATATCCAACTACAGTCCCAGTTCGTGCCAGGGAAAGAAAATGCACTGGCAGACAGCTTAAGCAGAACTACCATGGATGCACACGAATGGATGCTGCACCCAGACATCTTTCTACTTATAACACAAGCATGGGGAAAGACGGAGATAGATCTGTTCGCCTCGCCCCACAGTCAACTGAAGGCATTCTGCTCAAGGACATACCACCCACAAGCTTGGAGGGTGGACTCTCTCTCTTTCAGCTGGAAAGCTCTAAAAGTCTATGCTTTCCCACCTCTCCCATTAATGTCCAAGGTTTTACTGAAGATCAGGGCAGAACAGCCAAGAGTGATTCTGATAGCTCCAGACTGGCCAAGGCAGCACTGGTACCCACTATTGAGGAGCATGTCACAGACAAAACCGTGGCCGCTCCCTCTATGGCCACTCATTCTGATGCAGAAGAATTTCAAGATCATGCATCCCAACTTGAAAACATTGCAGCTAACTGCCTGGAAAATTCCATAAACCCCCCTCAAAATAACCTATCACAGAGAGTAAAGGACATTATTATGGAAGCTCGCCGGCCTTCCACAAGGAAGACATACTCAGCAAAATGGAAAAGATTTCTCATTTGGAACACAACAAAAGGCTTAGATGTGACAGTGGCGAGCATGGCACATATTCTGGAATACTTAGCAGAATTGTTCCACAATGGCCTGTCCTATTCTTCCATTAAGATTCATGCCTCAGCAATTTCAGCAGAATACAATGTTG
The DNA here is from genome assembly GCF_019279795.1 of Protopterus annectens. Classification (NCBI taxonomy): domain Eukaryota; kingdom Metazoa; phylum Chordata; order Ceratodontiformes; family Protopteridae; genus Protopterus; species Protopterus annectens. The sequence goes on from NC_056748.1 coordinate 798,626,363, forward strand.
ATCCACCTATCTTCTCACATCCTCTCCTCAGGCAATTTCTGAGAGGAATAAAAAAATCAATCCTCCAAGGAAACCCCCTTTACTTGGGATCTCAACTTTGTGCTGGAGGAACTAACACTTCCTCCCTTTGAACCAGCAGCATCGGCGGATCTACAGTTTCTGTCTTGGAAAACTGCATTCCTTCTGGCCATAACTTCAGCAAGAAGAGTATCTGAGTTACAAGCTTTAATGGCAGTACAGCCATTTCTTATCTTCCATCAGGACAGAGTTTCACCGAGAACCAATCCTACTTTTATGCCAAAGGTGGTATCTAGGGTATCCTTGAACCAAGCTATTCACTTGCCTACATTCTTCCCAAATCCACAAAATAAAGGGGAAAAACTTCTACACACTCTGGATATACACAGACAACTACGCTACTACTTGGACAGAACTAAAAGTTACAGAAAGACTGACCAACTCCTTGTAGCATATGCTGCTGGGGTACAAGGAAAAGCAATTTCCAAACAGACAGTTTCAAAGTGGATAGGAAATTGCATTCGATTTTGTTACTCCTTTCATGGAAAGACGGTTCCTGCAAACATTAGGCCTCATTCCACGAGGGCCACAGCCACCACTACAGCCTTCCTAAGAGGGGTGGCTACCAAGGACATTTTAGAAGCTGCTACATGGAGCTCCGTGCATACATTTGCCAAACATTACAATTTACCTTTATACTCCAGATCCAGAGCAGGTTTTGCTACAGCAGTCCTGCAGGGTATCCTAACTACACCATCCTTTTCTTAGTACCTCCTCCCCCAGATTGGCTATGGTATTCTACCCATATGTTATGACTGCAGATGCATCCTTGAAGGACATAGTACAGTTTTGTACCTACCATAAATGTAGATGTCCGATAGGTATGCATCTGCAGTCAGGTTTACCCTCCCTCCTTCCCCTCTGTGGTATTCCTAGGGTGCTTACCCCTCCATTAGCTAGCTGGGGGATCTATTATGGTGTATTTGTTTGTAGATATATGTATATATTTTGGAAAATGTTTGAAATTTATTGCATTCCTTCAAATTTGGCCTTCCTAGAGGGCACCTGGCATCTGGGGCAAGAAACACTGAGGAAAATGGCGTCGGCTGATGCTTTTATACCCCAGACACTCTGACGTCGGGGAAAGTGCGACATCAGCCGAGGCCAGACCCAGACTTTGGAATCCGGCCGACCGAAGGGCTGCCTGAGGCAGGACAACCCATATGTTATGACTGCAGATGCATACCTATCGGACATCTACATTTATGGTAGGTACAAAACTGTACTTTTTACAGTGTCGAGTTGCCAGCCCAGCGCCCAACCTTCCACAGAAGGCACACACACACGCACTCATGCCTAGGGCCAATTTAGAGTGTCCAGTCCACCTGCAGCATGTCTTTGGAATGTGGGAGGAAACCGGAGCACCCGGAGGAAACCCACACGACCACAAGGAGGACATGCAGACTCCGCACAGAAGGCACCCCAGCCGAGGGTCGAACCAGAGAACCTCTTGCTGTGAGGTGACAATGCTAACCACTGCACCACCGTGGCCGCCCTCATCTCATACCTCTCAACTTTCCATATTTTTGCAGAATGTCCAGATTTTTGCCCCATATTTTTGGTATGATATTAATAAAATGTATGGTTTTCTGTCGCATCAATGAGGATGAAATTCTCTAAATAATGACATTCAAGTTTCAGAGTTCCTGTCCTTCAGATAATGCATATTACAGAATCTATTATTCTAACAACTTTCTAAGTTTTATAAGAGCAATATTTTAAGCCTGTCACTTTTTGGGGGCCTTTGCCCCCCCGCCCCCAGTAATTTAGGCTTTGACCAGGTTTATTGTGCTAAGAGATTGCAAGGTATGATTCAACTGTTAGACAATGCAAACATAAGCATACTTAAAGTAATTGAGCAATTCTAAGCACTGTGAGTATTTAAAAGAACTGTCTTTTTCACAAGAATTTGATAATTTGACAGTTTTCTTGAAATTGGTGGGAGGGCATATTTTTTATTTCTCAGTGCCAAATTCCTGTTTTGCTTTGAGACTAAACATTCTTCATGAAGAGAAATGCCCGTTGGTATTTGCTAAGAGGAATCTGTCTTCACTAACCTTTGGGTCTTGGGCAGTCCATTTATGCTTAGCTTAACAGATAAAACTTTTTCCAGGTTACTCTTGCACTATCCATCTGTGGTACCTTTATGTATCTGCCCCTTTCTAGTTTCTTTCCTCTTCTGAATGTGTGCATTTGGATTCCAAATGGCTCAGGCTACTTTTTTCTATTAAAAAATGAAGTTTATACCTTGCTGTCACACATATAGGTCAGCAACTTTATTTACCATGTTATTTGGTTTATTTTCAGTATTTGATTTTTTCCCTTAGTTTATCCCCTACTCTAAGCTGTTAAGGGGGGTATAAACCTGAAATTGTACTGGGACTTATTTTCTGTTTAGTGATTTGCATCTGGACTGTGATCCTTTTTTTGTATCATGCCTAGTTCTTCTGGCAAGTGTGACTACAGCAGACAGATTCTTCACACTTAACAGTCGCAATTGTATTTTTGCTTGGGTCCACATCATTAGTCTGAGTCCTATGATATTTGTGTAAAATTTTGACTACCCTTTACATTACTAAAAAAACTCTTTTCTAACAGTATTACTATGCAGGCAATGCCTGTTTAATTTTTTTTTTGCAGCTGGGATTTATTGACAGTTGGAGAGAAGTGGTCAAATGTTTTGTGATTCTCTCATTTTATATGTGATACATTTACGTCATTGCTCATTTTTCTGCACATCATTTGAGTATTAACCATTTGTATTTTTTGACCAGTGATGAAACAGTCATATTTGGTATGCCTTTGTAGTTAGCACATGAAGATCAGTGAGGACAGAGGAAGTGCCGCTATGCTTCATTTATTTGGCAGTGGAGTTTTACAGTGTCGAGTTGCCAGCTCCGGCGCCCAACCTTCCACAGAACCTTTTTCACCCATAACAAAGACTCACTGTAAAGCACTCGCAGAATTAAGTGCAGAAACGCCTTCCTACGTTACATTGGTAGTAAGGGTGATGTAAAACAGGAAAGGCATGGTATGACACTAATAGCAGCTGGAAGGATTGCAGTTCAAAATACATGTGAGGAATTGTTTCTCTAAGAAGGTGAAGTGACTTTGGACACATTTGCAAAAGCAGTGGTACACTGTAGGTTAGCAGCTGGATTTGAGAATGCTTGGTGAAGATGGATGGAAGCAAGAGAAATGGGCGGGGAAGAAACTTCTACATAATGGGTTATAAATGGTCTCTACAGATTTGGGAAACAATAGGCTTTCTTTTTTGGCTTAATGTGTTTCTAAATTTGTTATCTGTTTTGGTGTGTTCATTGGTTACTTAGCATCTTACTGTGATGTAAAATTGCTGAGTAATCATCAGTTTGTTTGTTTGTGTCTTTCGGCTTTTCCCGGTTAGGGGTCGCCACAGCAGAACTCCGGTCCGCTAATGATTGGAAGTAGATTTTTTACGTGCCGAGTTTGCCAGCCCTGACGCACAACCTTCAACGAAGGTATGCCCATTCACGCATGTTTCCACACAGAAGACGCTCTAGCTGAGAATCGAACGGCACAACGTCTTGCTGTGAGGCGACAATGCTACCACAGCACCACCACCGCAGTTGAATGTGAATATTACTTTTATAGGAGGAAGACTTGAGTGCACTGATCATGTCTAATGCTGCCTCCAAGAATGAAAGTGAAGACAGACTTACAAGCATGTAAAAAAACAATGACTTGCCTTTGAAATGCAGTCTGAGTTAACCAGTATTCTACCAAAGTTAAATTACACTTGTGCATCATTTTCTGGATTTCCTAAAAATGAAGATTTACTAAAGAGTTCTGTTTGATTTATTAATGCATTCTTAATACGTACAGTAAAATGCATGTCTTGATATATAATTTTAAGTGTATATGATACATATTGGTTCTGTTTATTTATTTATTTATTTATTTATTTATTTATTTATTTATTTTTACAGATGGAGCACTGATTTTGTTCTGCCATGTGTCAGAGCAGCCCTGGTCGATATTTTAAGTTGTGGGTGATTCGTGCTTGTTGCAGCCTGACTCCGAAGTCATGGATTTAATGTTAATGAGTTGGTGCTGCTTTAGGCTACCAACAGCAGTAGTTTATGGCTCACTATCTCTATTTATATCCATTCTGCATAATGTATTCCTGCTGTATTATGTGGACACTTTTGTTTCTGTTTACAAGATAGACAAAGTATCTTTCTGGATAGGAGAGGTAAGAACAGTTTTTTTTTTTTTTTTTTTTTTTCCCATGCTGCTATGTTTGTGTGCTCATGAGTGCTTATTTTCATACTGCTTTATGATTATTACAGCAGTGGTTGGGGTTACACAGTAATGTTTTCTCCTGTAATTTAAAACTGCACTTATAATAAAATGGAATGCAAACAAATATGCCGAAGTGCAAGCTGTTCAGCTGATCTGCTATCCTTGATACTATGACTGCATTACGGATTTTACAAGGGAGTATAATGTTATAGCTGTCTTGATAAATGTACTTGACTGGTGAAAGAGTCAAGAGTCAAAGAAAGCTCTATTGTCACAGCAGTGTAGCTGAACGAAATTGCAATGCTTCATTCTCAGTGCAGGAAACAGTTGATCATGCAGACAGAAAAAAATTAATTAAATATCACAGTAGAAATTTAACAAGTAGAAATGTGTAAGTAAAGTATGACAGCAGTGACCCACACCCATCCCAGACAAGGAAGACAAGGAACAATATGAAGGTAATGTTGTCAAAGTAAAATTGAAATAGTAGCAGCATATCGATGATTAGACTGAATTATTGCACAGTTTGTGTATTGCACTTTACAGTCCTTCAGTGTGTATGTGAGCTACCTTAGCATTGCACTTAGTTATTGCACATCCATAAAATAAGCCCCTTGATAGGCTCCTTATGTTACTGACGTCCTGGTTCGTTTTTCTCAAGAGTTCAACATTGTAATGGAGAGCGGGAAGAAACTGAAACTGTTTTTTAGTCTGGTGGGTTTTACAATGCAGGCTTCTGTATCTCCTGCCTGAGGACAGGCAAGTGTACAGACCTTTGGCAGGATGTGTTGGATATCTGGAAATCTTTTTGGCCCTGTCACTGTACCGACATTTGTGTAGATCTTCCAGAGGTGTAAGGGAGATGCAATTGATTCTTTCTGCCTACCTTATAACTCTCTTGAGAGCCTTCCGATCCTGATTGTTACAGCTCCCATACCAGACTGCAGTGCTATTGGTCAGAACACTTTCATAGGTGCCCCTATAAAATGTCTGAAGTATGGAGCTTGGTAATTTTGCCTTCCTAAGTTTCCTTAGAAAGTGCAAGTGTTGCTGAGCATTTTTGACTGACCCAGATAAGTTATCCATGATATGAGCACCCAAGAACTTTGTACTCTTGAACCTTTCCAATGTCATCCCTTTCATCACTAGAGGTTTGTGTGGTACGTAAGATCTAATGAAATCAACAGTCAACTCCTTTGTCTTGCTGACATTCAGTGCTAGATTGTTGCTGTCACAGCCGAGCAGTGTGTGAAAGGATGCTTCTGTATGCTTCAGCTTCCATCTGTTCTACAAAAGTGCTGAAACATACACTTTTATACTTGTAAATAGTCACACAAATAAACACGGTGTAGACAAGACTTCCCTCAGCCTCCATTTGTTTACTGTGTAACTCTGAGTAAGTGTAGGACAAATGGGGAAACTGGATTAGACTCTGTTGTGGTGACGTTGACCGCATGACTAGTAACTACCCATGAATGTGATATGCAGGTCTGATTTCCACTGATGTACTGTTTTAATTCATGATTTTGATGCAGTTCCTTTTTAGAGGTTTGAATTCTAGTTTTTGATGAGGTGCTGTTGCTTTGCTCACATTTAGATGTAACATTTAGATGTTACAAGTCCTGTTTTTTTTTTTTTTTAGTTCTCTGGTACGATTTTTAATGTTAACACATTTAGATTGTATGCCCTTGGAATGTCGTATTTATTTGTAATGAGGATTTCTGTGGAGCTTACCTGGCAACACATCCTGTATGATATTTATTAGGTTGCTGCTCCTCCAGGCTCTATTTCTTTTAAGCAGGTAGAACAGTCATGTTGCGCTCTCTCACGCATACACCTGGGAAAGGCTGGCACAGAGTACCTGCTCTACCAGCTTTGCCCAGACTATAAGGTAGATTCCCTGCCACCAGTCTGTTACTGTAAGGCTCTTAAAAGGGTATCCAGTTATACTGAGTGAAGTTAAAATTAATACAAGCGGTAATGTGACCAAATAGCCAGGCTCTCAGGAGTGGCCCGAGTTATCACCAAATAAAAATGTGCAAATGCTCTCAAAACTTAAATATTTTCTAAATAGGACCAGCCACAATGAAAGGTTTAAAAATATTTAATAATAAAAGAACAAGAAAATACTAAATATCTGTCTACAGTAAACATCAGAGTTTCAGACACAGGGAATATAAAAAATAACACAGATGGAAAGTTTCACATAGTTACAGAAAAAGTAGTATTTAAGTAGTCTCATTATCTTTCCTAATTGACTAAAATAATTACTGTTCCTACTTACTGAATAGAGGAAGGCAAGATGGGTGAGTGGTCCTTGTCAGATCCAAGACAGAATACAGAATGCTGCTTAGACTTAAGTTTCCTCTAATACTAAAACATAATTTATGTACAGAATGATATCACATACATCTGGTCATCTGACTCTGTTTCCCACACTATCCCCCATCACTAGACGCTACCCGGGTTTAGCACCTGTGTGCTACAGTACATACAAACAGAGCATTGCTCAGATGTGGTGCAGCTGCTAGAAGTCATAAAACCATAAAATATGTCCCTTTTTCCTACAGGAGCTACAAGCTGATGTCCTTCAAGGATGCATCTGCAGTCATAACATGTGGGTTGTCCTGCCTCAGGCAGCCCTTCGGTCGGCCGGATTCCAAAGTCTGGGTCTGGCCTCGGCTGATGACGCACTTTCCCCGACGTCAGAGCATCTAGGGTATAAAAGCATCAGCCTCCCAAGACTACCTCTCAAGAGACCTTCTTCTAGTTCTCAGATCCTCAGCCTTGCAGAGGATCTTATCTCTTTAATTAGAGGTTCTCAGCCTCACCCGGGCAGGGGCTCTCCACCACCACCAGACAAAAGGCCCAGGACTGAGCCCTCTGACCTACACTCTTCAGATGAGTCTACGGATGGATCTGTGTTGTCGGATCACCAGGAGGAGGCTTATTCGGCCTACGAGGATTCTGATGTTGAAGAATCTATCCCTTCGGCCTCCCCTCCTGAAGAGTTTTCCTTTGGTGAGACACTACACTCTATGAGAGAACATTTTCAATGGCAGGGTCAGGAATTTTCTGATTCCAGAAAGAGATTAAGGACCTTTTACATTTACCTCAGCATAGGCCCTTAGCTATACCTCCTGTTTTGAATGTTATTGATGATGTGTACAATGATGTTAGTACAGTCCCTGATTCTCTCCCTCCGGCTCCTGCCAAACCTGATAGATACTACAGGGTCCCGGATTCTCATCTACATCTGTACAAGGCCCATTCTGCAGACCCAGATACTATTTCTCAGGGCCCAAAAGGGGTTGCAGCTGCCACTGCCAAAAATCCTCTACCTTCTGAAAGGGAGTCTAGAGCTTTAGAGAGATGGAGAAAGAAGGTATATACTTCTGCAACTCTTTCCTTGAGGGTATTAAATTGTCAATTTCATATGATACAGTACCAAGAGTATTTGTTAGATGAATTGCATAAGAAGCTTTCCTCTTCTGAACCCCTTGACCGTAAATCCTTTCAGGATCTGATACATAACTCACAGCAGGTTAGTAATCATTTTTTGCAGTGTGGTTATGATGCACTGGAAGCTTCATGTAGGTCAGCTATGACTGGGGCAGTTATTCGTAGGCATGCCGGGTTGAAGGAACAATCTTTACCAGTCCATGTTAAAGCTAAACTCCTGGATGCTCCAATGGAAAAACAACAATTATTTGGTTCCTCGGCTCAGGAGGTCTTAAAGAAGTTTGAAGAAAAGGCAAAATCTGTGCAAACAGTTAAGCACTTTATGCAAGTACAACCACCGAGATTCAGCAGAAACTGGCCTACTAAGAATTGGTCCTTTCCAGACTCGGACAGATCCCAGAGGGGCAGGAACAGGCATCCCAGAGGTAGAGGGCAAGCTAGAGGCTCCTACAGAGGCCGTCAGTGGCAGCCTACCAACCAGAGAGGTAGTGCAGGAACAGCAACAACAACTACTACACCTGGACAGACTCAATGACTTTCCTTTGATTCTGCCGACCAGGGCTCAATTGGAAGCACCATTGGGCGGAGAGCTTTCTTTATTCTCAAAAAACTGGCATTACATTGCAAGGGACACATGGACACTGCAAACAATAGACAAAGGATACAGGTTCCACTTCCACACTTTGCCAAGAAGAAACGGAATGCCAAACCTGCTACCAAATCAGAGGGCAGAGGCTTTAAAGCAGATCAACAACTTAATTCAAATGAAAGCCATAGAAAAGGTACCTATTTCAGAACAAGGTCAAGGATTTTACTCCAGATTATTCCTTGTTCCAAGAAAAGAAAATCAGTGGAGGCCTATTCTCGACCTGTCCGCACTGAATACTTAACTCATTGTGCCAAAATTCAAGATGCTGACCCTACAGCAACTTCTTCCCATGCTGGGCAAGGAGTCTTGGCTGGTGACTCTAGATCTCAAGGAGGCATACCTGCATGTCCCTATTCGGCAAAGTTGCAGAAGACACCTCAGATTTCTTGCAGGATCAGAGCATTATCAATTCTTGGCATTGCCCTTTGGCTTATCCACTGCGCCCAGAGTATTCACGAAATGCCTGGCATCAGTAATTGCACACTGCAGACTTCAGGGGATTCAAATCTACCCATATCTGGACGACTGCCTTATACAAGCGGACAACAAGAAAAATTTGATAAAGGACTTGGACTATGCCATCCACCTATTACAGGCCTTGGGATACACAGTCAACATCCAAAAATCAAGACTTGTTCCATTCCAAAGGATAACCTTTTTGGGTGCAGATCTAGATACAACCACCCAAATGGCCTTTCTCACAGAAGAAAAACAAAAGCAACTTCCGGATTACTTCATGAATCTGACAAGACAAACTCAGCTACCTGCAAGGAAAATCTTGCAGGCCCTGGATTACATGGCATCCTGCATAATTCTGATTCCACAAGCCAGGCAGCATATGAGAAAATTACAATGGTACCTAAGGAGTGTATGGTCTCAGCACAGTCACAGTTTGGAAACTTTGATACCAATCATTCCTTGTCTTCAAAAGGAATTCCTGTGGTGGGCTCAAGCCTGTCAGTCCAACAGAGGGTTGCCCTTCAACAAACCAAAAACAAAACAAACCATCACCACGGATGCTTCAGACCGAGTATGGGGAGAACACATGGAGGGCAAATGTATCCAAGGCCTATGGTCTCAAGGACAGCTGCGCATGCACATAAACCAAAAGGAAATGCTGGCAGTGATGCACGCAATCGAGGCCTTCAAACATTTCCTCCATCAAGGCCACCTGTTAATAAGGACAGACAACACCACAGTCATGTGGTACATAAGCAAGGAGGCACGCATTCCTACCCTCTATGCAGGCTGGCCATGAATCTATGGGAACTATGCTTGAAACTCAATATCCAACTACAGTCCTAGTTCGTGCCAGGGAAAGAAAATGCACTGGCAGACGGCTTAAGCAGAACTACCATGGATGTGCACGAATGGATGCTGCACCCAGACATCTTTCTACTCATAACACGAGCATGGGGAAAGCCGGAGATAGATCTGTTCGCCTCGCCCCACAATCATCCACTGAAAGCATTCTGCTCAAGGACATACCACCCACAAGCTTGGAGGGTGGACTCTCTCTCTTTCAGCTGGAAAGCTCTAACAGTCTATGCCTTCCCACCTCTCCCATTAATGTCCAAGGTTTTACTGAAGATCAGGGCAGAACAGCCAAGAGTGATTCTGATAGCTCCAGACTGGCCAAGGCAGCACTGGTACCCACTATTGAGGAGCATGTCACAGACGAAACCGTGGCCTCTCCCCCTATGGCCACTTCTTCTGACTCAGAACAATTTCAAGATCATGCATCCCAACTTGAAAACATTGCAGCTAATTGCCTGGAAAATTCCATAAACCCCCCTTAAAATAACTTATCACAGAGAGTAAAGGACATTATTATGGAAGCTCGCCGACCTTCCACAAGGAAGACATACTCAGCAAAATGGAAAAGATTTCTCATTTGGAACACAACAAAAGGCTTAGATGTGACAGTGGCGAGCATGACACATATTCTGGAATACTTAGCAGAATTGTTCCACAATGGCCGATCCTATTCTTCCATTAAGATTCATGCCTCAGCAATTTCAGCAGAATACAATGTTGATCCACCTATCTTCTCGCATCCTCTCCTCAGGCAATTTCTGAGAGGAATCAAAAACATCAATCCTCTAAGGAAACCCCCTTTACCTACTTGGGATCTCAACTTTGTGCTGGAGAAACTAACACTTCCTCCCTTTGAACCAGCAGCATCGGCGGATCTACAGTTTCTGTCTTGGAAAACTGCATTCCTTCTGGCCATAACTTCAGCAAGAAGAGTATCTGAGTTACAAGCTTTAATGGCAGTACAGCCATTTCTTATCTTCCATCAGGACAGAGCTTCATTGAGAACCAATCCTACTTTTATGCCAAAGGTGGTATCTAGGGTATCCTTGAACCAAGCTATTCACTTGCCTACATTCTTCCCAAATCCACAAAATAAAGGGGAAAAACTTCTACACACTCTGGATATACACAGACAACTACGCTACTACTTGGACAGAACTAAAAGTTACAGAAAGACTAACCAACTCCTTGTAGCATATGCTGCTGGGGTACAAGGAAAAGCAATTTCCAAACGGACAATTTCAAAGTGGATAGGAAATTGCATTTGATTTTGTTACTCCTTTCATGGAAAGACGGCTCCTGCAAACATTAGGCCTCATTCCACGAGGGCCACAGCCACCACTACAGCCTTCCTAAGAGGGGTGGCTACCAAGGACATTTTAGAAGCTGCTACATGGAGCTCCGTGCATACATTTGCCAAACATTACAATTTACCTTTATACTCCAGATCCGTAGCAGGTTTTGCTACAACAGTCCTGCAGGGTATCTTAACTACACCATCCTTTTCTTAGTACCTCCTCCCCCAGATAGGCTATGGTATTCTACCCATATGTTATGACTGCAGATGCATCCTTGAAGGACATAGTACAGTTTTGTACCTACCATAAATGTAGATGTCCGATAGGTATGCATCTGCAGTCAGGTTTACCCTCCCTCCTTCCCCTCTGTGGTATTCCTAGGGTGCTTACCCCTCCATTAGCTAGCTGGGGGATCTATTATGGTGTATTTGTTTGTGTATATATATGTATATATTTTGGAAAATGTTTGGAATTGATTGCATTCCTCCAAATTTGGCCTTCCTATAGGGCACCTGGCATCTGGGGCAAGAAACACTGAGGAAAATGGCGTCGGCTGATGCTTTTATACCCCAGACGCTCTGACGTCAGGAAAGTGTGACATCAGCCGAGGCCAGACCCAGACTTTGGAATCCGGCCGACCGAAGGGCTGCCTGAGGCAGGACAACCCATATGTTATGACTGCAGATGCATACCTATCGGACATCTACATTTATGGTAGGTACAAAACTGTACTTTCTCTAGCACAGACAGTGCATCTCTGGCTTCCTTCAAAACTGTGGGATAACATCTTTATGGCTTAACCCATAAAGTAATTTTAATTTCATGAATATTTTGCAAAAGTCAGGTGGATTAAGATTAACTTCTTCACTTCCAATGTATGCTGTTAGTGTATACATTTAAACGGTTACAGTAATGGAGGTACATCTTTTTTCCTTCCAGCAGAGCACACTGTTGATAGATTTTAACACACACAAACCTCACAAAAACATTTTCAGCACAAGCATCTGTACAGATCAGTTTGATATACAAATGACGTACAGTTATTTACATAATTACAGCTAGCTGTGCTGACATATGTTGAAATCCACTGCCCTATTTCTCCCTTCCATGGCTGGCAGTACCTCCTATTGTCACACCTGTAGTTATTTTGTCACATTTTCATATTTCTTCCATTTCAGGTGGCACAGAGCTAACTGCTGAGCCTCATTTGACACTCACAGCTGGGTGAAGAAAATTAATGCTGATAGCGTGCGTATAGCTTAAGTTACCAAGATATTGTAAGTTGTTCACAAAACATTACAAAATTAATATTGATTGTGTTTATGGTGATTTAGAGTGAGACATAGAATACAATGACTGTGACCACTGTAAAGAATAGTTTGTGTTAAAACGTCTGCCATTTAAACTTTAAACTAGTTGTACGGACATTTGTTTAAACTGTGAGGACGTATCTTAGTTTTTGTCACTTGATGCAGCTATTCATGGGATGTTATGAGTAGAAAATTCCAGAGTACATAGGAATCTCTCATCCCTGTTAAGTATTGCATTATGAAGGATGTTTTTTATAGTACAGATGATTTTCTAATCACTGATATTAAATGAACCTCTGATCTGAAAATAGACTTCTGAAAGTGCTACCTGATGCTGAGAAAATATAGTAATTTGAGTTGGGGACTCTACTACCAGTACGTTTTGACATCTGTCTGGTTTACTGTGGGTAATAGCAGTGCTTGGCAAAAATGGTAATAGACCCTTTTTCTGCTTTACTGTTTTCTCGATTGTTTCACTTCTCACTTGCCATACTCAGCAGTTATGCCTTATGCATCATAGCAATCTTTACTGCATACTGGTAGTTTAATGTACTCGCCACTTTTTATTAAAAAAATGCTTATCTTTAACATAGTTTGTTCACCTGTCAGTTGTATCCTTTCCTTTACTGAATTCCAGTCTTCCACAATGCCTCTGACAGCATCCTGCTAGTCTGTATCATGACTGTTCAACCTATCCACCAGTTTATGTATTGATTCTGTTGTATACCTCCCTAGGCAAAGACGTTCCCTAGTTACTCATATGGTGTCTTCTTTGAGACTGACAAAGTTGTCTCATCCTTCACCTGCAGACATAAGATGTTTAAATTAATGCCTTGTTCATTCTTTGTGTTGTTGTTTCTTTCGGCTTTTCCCGGTTAGGGGTCGCCACAGCGGAACTCCGGTCCGCTAATGATTGGTAGTTGGTTTTTACATGCCGAGTTACCAGCCCTGACGCACAACCTTCAATGAAGGTACGCCCATTCACGCATGTCTCCACGCAGAAGACGCTCTAGCTGAGAATCAAACCGGATAGCGTCTTACTGTGAGGTTACAACGCTACCGCAGCACCACCACTGCGGACTTTCTTTGTGTATGTTTGGCTAATAATTTAAACTAATAATTATGTTTTTAGTTTGTTCTGTCCTTTCCCTAAAGGTAATTTTAGTAATAAATTGTCCAAGTCACTATAAGAAATTTCTTGCGTGACATCCAAAAATGTTTCTTTTTACATCTTAATTGTGCCCACTATTTTGGACACCATATTGGAAATCTCATTTGTTTCCTGGTATTTTCAGTGTGGATGTACTTTTCATTAAGCTGATTAATGAAGTCATAAAAAGTCTCTCCTCTGCCTTCCTTTCTTTTGTCTTCCATATCAGACTACTACCACCATAATTTTAATTCAGCATTCTTATGGAAACAAAAATGTTAAGACACAGCACTCTGACATTATAAAGTCTTTATTGCTACCTTCCAGTGATTCAGCATGTGAGTGTAAGTATTTGCTGAAGGAGACTATATTTTCACATCTGAACAAGTTCAGGAAGTGCAACACACACACACACACACACACACACACACACACACACACACACACACACACACACACACACACACAGCAGAGCATCTCCACTAAAGTAGCTAACATAGAGGTTAAGAGAGCTCTGCCTGTGCCTCTCAGGCTAAGACTAAGAAACCTTAGCCATTAGTAAACAGAACATCACACTCACCTTCTCCCTGTACACCTGGAGCTGATGCCTGTAATTCTAAGAGTTGAAAAGATGCAGACTCCAAACCCATAAGGCCCACTGAGACTGCTTCTACTGTCATAGTTTTAGTAAGGGTGACTGTATTGTCATGCGTATGGACGCCATCCTCACTAGGCTGGATAATAATAGGGTGACAGTTAACTGTTTTCTTGAGCCGGGATCTGGGACATATACAGAAATCCAAAAGCCCTTGTGTCTGCCGAATATGATTTTGACTTGATAATGGGTCACTTAGTGGTAAATGGCCTTACTTAGAGAGAGATGCAAAAGGATATACTTGAGCTTACTATGTATTTGCCAAAGACAGGAAAGCCCCCAGTCTTGAGTGGTATTTTGGCACCTTTCAGAATGAGGCCGAGATTCAAAAACAAGATAATTGACTATATTGCTGGTGTCAATCTAGGAGGATTCAGCATGTGCCAGCATGAGATGAAATGATGACATACCTTCCTGCTTTGACGGGGGTGGTCTGCATCTTTCTTCCAAAGACTTTCACGTTCTAGCTAAAGACTTAACTGCTGCCATATTACCATTTTAGACAGAGTCCATCGGTAGACATTCAAATTTGATATTGTCTAATTTAGAATACATTAATGTTACTCTACTCAGTGCCAAGAGTTTTAACATAAGTGGTCAAACTGAGTCTCTCCTGCAACTTGAATGCATTCATATATGTATACTTAAAGAAACATGGTTTCAAAGCAGCGAATGCACGTCTCACTATCTAGCTTTAACGCCTGTTGCATCTTCAGACTTGCTGGCAGTTATAGTGGTGGGTATCTTTATTCATCAAAGATTTCACTTCATGACAGATTCCTTGGGGGACCAAATTTGAATAGCTAAATGTCCAATTTCACCCTAAACAAGACTGATTACGACTTCATAGCTAACTTTAGAAAACCCTCTTTCTTTTGTGCATGATAGCTTTCTTCACACCGTAGCTAAATTCCCATCAAACCTAACTCTCTTCTACTGGGAGACTTCAACTGCCAGTGATCAGCATACCCGAGGGATTCCTAACTCCCTTTTACAAATTGACTATCCTGCTAGGGACCCCAATACCCTTTATCTTATCACAGATGTGGCCACTTTTGGCATAATTCCATGTGTATCATTTTGTTAAATCATGACTGTAAGTCTGTGACCTTTTCCTTTGGAAGTTATGGTACTTCCCTTGCAAATAACTCTATGTTTAGGGACTTAAAAGCTAAACTTCAATTAATGATGACAACAATTACACAGTAATCTTCATTTGATGGATCCCATTGCTAAAGCTGCTGCCTATGCCTTAGAGTTGTTTTCACACTAATTATAATGAGAAATTAAAAAAAATTATGTTGGCATATCTATAAAAATTACTTGTATAACAAGAAAAAGGAATTTCTTATTGATTATAATTGGTTATAAGAGGCTCATTCTAGCTAGCTTAAGAGCACTGTTAAAGTAGTACAGAATTTAACAGAAGTTCAGAGCTGAGTATGAACTTAAACATTACCACTAAATCCAAAATTAACTTAACTGTGTCATGAAATTATAATGCCCAACTTTATGAAGGGTATTTGCAAAATGCAAAACCTGTTCTGCTAGAATCTAGTGTGTGCTCATACACATGCTGAGCATCCACAGGAAAATATTTATGACGCAAGAGTTTGCACAACTTCAGAAAGCAATGTTTCCCCGGAAAATGTTCATGATAGTTAACCTTTCATACTCCAGAAAGTTCCAAGGAGATGTAAACTAATCTTATTTAAATAACTGCATCCATCTCATGAATTTTTCTTTACGTGTAATCTGAAAAATAACAACTAAGCTTCTGTTCGAAAAAAAAAATCTCAATCTTAATTTTTTTGTAGGAGTGACAGGTAGAATTTATACCATAAAGGCATTTCCAACTGTAGAAATGCATATACATTTGTATACATAAGCATTTTAGTGTACATTTTATTTAAAACATGGGTCCTAATGTTGTGTAATGTTAAGACAGATATTCCATATAACACATGAACAGAAAAAAAAACAGTTTATCTCTGTGCAAAAAATGGTGATGCATCAGTTTAACCTGGAAATTATTTGCATTGTTTTATGTGTATGTGGGAGTGTACTGGGAACTGTGCGTCTGTAGGTTTGTGTGTCTGTCAGTACAGAAATATGTACTCTATGTAAAATATGTACATGACGTGTACTATATGTAAAATATGTACATGCACATAATATAGATGTGTGGGTGTCTCCCGAGAATGAACTCCTGAAAAGTACGTTTACAGATATTACAGCCAGCTGTCAGAGCTGGTGTGGGGAGGGTGGAGATGCTTCTCCTTTAGGAGGGAGGGGCAGATATGGACCATCCAATGCCACAGTTACTTACAGAAGTAGCAGTGATGCAGAGGGTGGCCCAGGGGTGGGATTTCAGACATGAAACCGCATGTGGCAGTACAAGTGCGCAGAAGCGTACGTTAAAAATTTGGAAGGCAGGTCCCATAGTTATGCAGGTTGCTTGTCATGATGTCCAGGATGAATTAGGGTCATACAAAATATGGAGTTAATTCCCCGATGCTGGTGAAGGCCCAAACCACTGCTGAGGCTACCTGAATGACTGTCTCACCCACCAGCTATCATCCTCACTGGGCAAAACATAGAGTTGGCTGATAGAGGGAGATTTGTTAGTCTGGAAGCACAGCAAAAAAGAATATTACTAACCAATATATTTCTATCTCTATCCCAGATAGCTGCTGTGTGCATCAACAGAAGATGGAGAAGAATTCATATAACTATATTATAGTCTGAAAGCTAAGATGTACTCCTTTTTTCAAAGGATTCTGATTACCCACAGCAGTTTCTTGAATTAATGTGCACAGAGAAGTTATACAGGCACTTCACTTGATATTGTCTGCTGAGTGGATGTCATGTTCTTGTAGTAGACCTGTTAGAAGAAGTTGGTAGGACAGTGTCATTAGCTTTCATATATGTTGTTTTCTACTGTACCATAGCAGGTGACAGTCTGTTGTCATGTTTTCATCTTTTAACAGAGAAGTGTCTGGGTTATGGTATGCTGTGTTTTAATTTGCTGAAGGTTAAGTAATAAGGCTAAGTAAAAAAAATTCAGTCAGTGCATTTAATAGCTCTTAACTTCTTTCTTTTTTGCAATTTGTGTCACTGTGTCACATTTGCCATCTTACTTGTATCAAAAGGTATGTCATTTGCAGAAGTTACTGCAGCTGCAGGGTGTTATTTTTGCATGAAAGTAACTTGTGGGGGAAACTTTAAAATCCTCATTTCCATAAATACTTATGTTTAATATGCTTCAGCTAACTGAAAATTTCAGTTAAGGTAGACTGTGTGACCAGGCTGTGAGTTGAGAAGAACTTGGTCTGGTGAAATTGGTAAGAGGTAGATCAGACCTTAAGAGCTAAAGCAGCTAGCTGATCTTCATGACGGTGTTTGTCAGGTGAAAGAACTAGGCTTCTGCTTATTGGGATAGCACTTTTAACAGCCACTTAAAGTAAATATTATTAAACTAGTAGAATCCTGGGAGTATATGATGCATTGCATAATAGACTGATGTGTGTGTGTGTGTGTGTGTGTGTGTGTGTGTGTGTGTGTGTGTGTGTATCTGTGGGTATGGGTGGTGTGTGTGGTGTGTATCGTATTTATGTGTAAGCAAAACCTTACCAGAGAATAAGGCCTAGCATGGTTTTCTAGGATGGTCATGATATAAGCCCTACCCCAAAAATAAGCCCCAGTTAAAATCGTCAACAGCACGACTGACATATTGAATTATAAAGTAATTATATTGACACCTGTTGACTGAGGTTATTGTACTCAACTCTCCATTTTTGGACCATTTGGACACCCAACTTCTCTTTGCAGCAAGTCGTACGATTCTTCCCCCGGGAGTACTTCACGATTCTTACTCAAACCGTAATCCTCACTCACACTTGACATTTGAGATCCTTGGCCCATAAACACTGGCAAGTGTACTTTGATTGGTCAAAGTACAGACAACGCACGTAAAAGGTGCGCACTTGGTAACGAATGGGTGTGGTTGTGTCTTCTTAACTGTCACCATTTTTGTTGCCACTCCTGTCTCGCAAGTCTTGAATTAACCCCCCCCCCTCCCCCCAGACGAGTGCAAAAAGAAAGAGCTGTTCGGTCGAGAGCAAGAAAGGAATTGTGGAGGACTCCCGGGAAAAGAATCTGATGGCTTTCTGCAAAGAGAAGTTGGGTAGGCAGGCGAGGGAAATGCTAAGAACTGCAAGTGTGGATCAGGTCGGCACCCATTATTTCTTGAACTGGAAGACAATTTGTGAATGGTTGTGAGCAGGGTTGATATTCAAGCATTTGCCCTTGCAATGGCACCACACTTAGAAATATTCCCAGAAGAATTCAAAGCATCACAACATTAGCTGGATGGCTTCCTTCAGCAATATGAACGGTCTCTAAGAAGATAGACATCACTGATCAAGCTGGAAGATACTGAAGTTATTAAACGTGCACTTGCATTCAAGTCCTTTGTTGATGACATTGGCTTTTATAAATGCCAACTCTCCATGATTGCTATGGATGAAACTGCAGTGTCTATGGGTCAATGATCTCCAACAATTGATCAGAGGGGTGGCTCATCAATCTACATTCCCTCCACTGGTTATGAAAGTACACGTGTTGCCTGTATTTTGGCAATTTGTCTAGATCGAAAGAAACCCCACCTCTAATCATTAGTAAGGGCATACACCTATATATATATATATATATATATATATATATATATATATATATATATAATATGTGTGTGTGTGTGTGTGTGTGTGTATAATATATATATATATATATATATATATGTATATACATATATATATATACATATATATATATATATATATATATATATATATATATATACAAATCCAAAAACTTCCAGCACTATTCAGGAGACGTAGGCAGCAAACTGAATCAAAATGGCTTTATTGTGAACACAATCCCCTCCAGACCGGTTTCGCTCAACAGAGCGTCATCAGTGAGTGCCAGAATACGTGAAAGCATGCGTTTATATAGTCGTAAGTTTCCCATTTAAAGGGAAACTTGACCCTTTACATATAATCACATACATATAGTAAATACTTTACATTTTTACAAATTTCCCATTTAGGGAAACCTCTCCCTTTACACAAATCACATCCATATAATAAAATGACATTTATAATAGTAAAAAATATATTTACATATGTATAATGCAAAGTGCCCTAAATAGTGCAAAGATTAACAGTTGTATTACTCTCAACTTAAACCACAACATCAGAACATTTACCATGATATTAATGTAACACCTATTACACAATACATTAATATGACAAGTACTAAATATCTATATTCCATTCAGAACAAACAAAGATGCATTTATTTAGCAATAAATATGTGTATGTATATATAAACCATACACATATATATTCTGCAATATAATTTGCAGAATATACCTATGTTAAATTAACCAAAAACAATTGCTCAACTACCTATGAATCTTATTTAAACTTTTACCAATGGTCATTTAGACCAGGTTTGAAAAGAGCTCCCAAATTAATTATCCACCTCCGTTCCTTTTTAGAAAGTAATTGATGGGCTATAGATTCACCAATTTCATGCGTATTTATCCTATCAATACCTACGAAAATTAAATGAGATGCAGGATGATGTAATGTATGTTTGTATAGTGCACTACGCGTACGTTTACATTTTATATCACTGATGTGCAGTGCTATCCTCTGCTTAAAACTACATGAAGTCTGCCCAATGTAGAATGCCCCACATTGGCAGACTGCCATGTAAATAACCCAAGTACTGGTACATTTGATATGATATCTTATCTCGTAAACTTTATTGGTATTTACAGAAGTAAAGGAAGAGGTCTTTGACACCAATTTACAGTATTTGCAGTTTCCACAAAATGTGCTGCCTGCACGACCTAATGATCTTGGTACTATGATTATAATTTGTTTTTTAAAATCGTGAAAAATACTGTCCTATAGTTTTACCTCGTCTATATCCAAATTGGCATTGCTGTTTCACCACATTGGAAAAAAATGGGTCATTACTAAAAATATGCCAGTATTTAGAAATAATTTCTTTAATTTTAAAAGTATTATTTGCATATGTTGTAATGAACCTAACTTCCTGTGGTCTTGATTGAACCCTATGTTTCTTATACTGCAAAACTTCAGATCTGTCCAATTGTTGACCCTTGTGGTATGCCTTTTCCACTATAGACCTATGGTAACCTCTATCTAGGAACCTCTGTTTTAGAGCTCCTGCTTGTATGTCAAATTCCTCTTGTGTAGAACATATGC